>NC_056725.1:1022806236-1023078736 GCF_019279795.1 Protopterus annectens
AAGAAACTACATCATTTAAACTCATTATAACTGACATATTTTATGAACAGAGTATTTTCCTGAATCTGTGGTGTGTCAGTGTGATAACCTTGTCAATGTTTATACTAACTGCTTTCAGTTTCTCTGTGAGAATTCTGTGATTTGAAGATTGTGAGGTAACTCAAGGACATTGTGCATAAGACAGCCCACATCCCAGATTGTCTCTCTTAACATTTTGGCGGGAAACTTATTAAAAACTAGTGACAAACATTCATTTAGCAGTGTAAATGCATCTAAACATGACAGAACCTCCACAATGTATTCCACAGATCATCACAGCCTCTATGCAAGTGATATTAAACTCAAAATTACCAACAAGCAATAAAACTCAGCATTCTTCTCCCAACTCAATTTTCATACAAATCCTATTATTCACTGTGCCCACACAGTCTAAAGCATTCTATATATTAATAAAAAAATAAAAGGGAGTGAGGCAGAAATAAAAAAATGTAAGAGAAAGCTGTAAGAAGTATATACAATGGAATGTTACTTACTGTTTATATTAATAGCGTTAAAAATAAAACATATTATTTACTCTTATTTAGTTCTGATTATTATTAGTTAAAGCATGACAGATTATTTGCAAACAAGCATAAGCAGTATAATCAAGAAAGTATAATTAGAAATAGCATTTGAAGAACTTATAAACTTTTACAAGAAATAAATATGTTATTATTCTATTAATGATATTTTCATTACTGTTCTCTCCTGCCCTCTCCACCCTTTACCTACTACATAATGTCAATAGATTGTCATTGTTTAAACAAAGTAAAAAATAAAAGAAGCAGGAAAAAAAAGGTACAGATAAAAATGTATCAAATTACTAACCTTACTTTTTCAGAAAGAAAAACAAATCGAGTCACAGCCTGCCATTAAATCCTCAGGCATTTTGACTGGTTATGAAACAAAACATTTCTTTGCACATAGAGAATAACTTTGATTAAATCTTTTCCAAAATATTTGTGGCTTTCTGGAAATGCAGGAACTATATTCAAAAGATTAATAATGAACTAAAATGATGAGAGAAAAACATATAACAAATCATTTGTTTTTAGTCTCTTCTTCTTCTCTGAAGTCTTCCAGGAAGCTTCAGTTGCCAATCTCTTTAATGAAGAACTAGCCCATTCCATTTCTTCTATTTTATCCAAAATCCTTTTTCTTTGACAAACAGTAAAGCAGAGTCTAAATCATCGAAGACCTTAGGACCATCAGGAAGGAAGATTTTAAGCTTGGCAGGAAACAGAAGGTATGTTTTAAACTGTGCTTTTAAGCTCCCTTATTAGTGGCAGAAAAACTTTTCTTTTAGCAATTACCATGGAAGAATAGTCATTGTCAAAACGCACAGTTGTCTCATTAAACTTAACAGGAGCTTTAGCCCAAGCAGATTTAAGAACCATCTCTTTATCAAAGATGATAGAAATCTAACTATAACTGATCTAGGATAGTTTTGTTAGAGTTAGTATTAGCTATAGATCTATGTGCTCTTCGATACCAAAGAGAATGCTTCTGGTAAATCTAAAGTTTTAGGGAGCCATGTTGTTAAAAGAAGTAATATTGTTACCTTCAATATTTTCTGGCAGTCCAAAAATCCTAATGTTATGCCTAGATCTATTTTCCAGGTCATCCAGCTTTGTTTGTAAATGTGTATTTTGTTTCAGCAGAAACTCAATGTTGATTTCCTGTTCTTGTATTTTATTTTCCATGTCATTCACAGCTTCTTCTATGCCTGTCATCTGGATCTTCTGTTGTTGCAGGTCCATATGTAACAAGTCTATTTGTTTTGTAGTTTTTCTATGAAAGTGTCTATTTTAGTATCCATTTTATCCATCTTAGCAGTAAGTTGCTGGACTATAATTATCAGAGACTGAAGTTCTTTCTTGATGCTGGAGTCTTGAGAATTTGTCTTACTGGAACTCATTTCAGACTGATAAACTGACAGGAAAATTTCCAAAGTAATTTCTGACAGGAATATTATTAAGATTTCCTTTCTTTTTTAGATATAGTTCAAGAACTATATAAAACAAACATATTTAGAAAGAAAATTACTTCAAGAATTAATTTTTTAAGTAATTAATTCCTGTCAATGTAATGAAATTGGTGGAGCTGAAGAAATCTGCTGCTATCCTGTGTTTATCCTTGGCTACGCCTCTCAAGCCCACTTTTAAGTTTAATCATTTGGGTTACATTTAGTTCATGTTCAATAAGACACTGTTTTCATTAAGTCCCAGTGCATGCATTGGTTTATTTTATCCACAGGTGCACTGACTTTTAGTTTCATGTTAGTGACGGATACAGAATCCGTGGGCAGGACTTATGAGGTTACCTGATGCTTTGTTATCTGCTCCTGGCTGCTGATACCAATTCTGTATAGCAGTGCTTAGATACACAAATGCATTGTGGAGCTGCCTCATGCAGAGCACATCATGGTATGCAAAACATTGCATCAATAACACTATGCCATAACAATCTAGTACATACCACATATCAGAGTGATTCCCAGACCCAGCTGCTTATGTAGTACATTCCACAGTCTATCCACTATGTGTATGCATGACTGATGAATATCATAGTGAAGGGGCACACTGTGATGAAATCACTTCTATATGCCAGCACTGGGACAGTTCATGTCTGAACCAGGTCAGTGTCCTTTACATAGATCATGTATGTAGACCAGTGCAGTTATGAGAGACAGCAGTGGAGTCCACATGCAAGAAATATTAAGTGAAAGACTGCTGCCTGCACATTAAGTCGTAATGTCTTCCTAAGTTTCTGTAGGACTGGCTGTATTTTTGGCACTTCTTGGTCATAAAAAACAAAGAAAACAGACTGATGAAACTTAAGAACTGTATTTCAGCACAACAGAGAGTAAGCCTTTGAAGTGCCACCATGGCACACCTCACATCAGGTGCATTAGGTATGTAGGAATCCCATCATCATGTTCTTAGCACTAAATCAGCTTTGGCAGAGATGGCCTGCACCTGTCTCTCCTGGGTTTCCGGATACTGGCTAAGGCTCTTGCCACCCCATAGTACCTTTTTTTAGGCAAGTTTCAAATGACAAATTCACCACCGTAACAGGAACAGGCAAGCAAAACTGAGGGTAATGCTACTCAATGCTAGTAGTCTAAATCTCAAAATGCACTCCCTCGAGGCACTCCTTAAAATGGAAAACATCGATATCTGTGCAGTGACAGAGACCTGGTTCAAGGCTGTAGATAGCACCACTGCATTACCAGGCTATAACTCATACCACACTTTTCGGCTGTCTAACCTGGACCAGAACACCAAAGGCAGAGGTGTGTCCATCTTCATTAAGGATATCCACACCTCCAGGCTAGTTGCTCAGCATAATACATCTGAGGTTATCCAGCTGCAACTAACTCTGGGCAAAACTGCAATCCAAATTGTAGCTTGCTGCAGATCCCCCACCATGCCCCAGGATTCCCACTACTCTTTTCTTGATATATCAGAAAATATTAGGGTTCAACCAAACACTAATAACGGGCGATTTCAACTACACCACCATTAACTGGGAAAACTACTCATGTACCAACTCCTTTGCTCAATGCTTTCTGGAATTCCTAAATTCCAATGCCCTGGATCAATTTATCCACACCCCCACCAGGGGCAACAATATCCTAGACCTAGTCATTACCAACATGAGTGACTGGTGTTACACACCTGAGTTCAACTCCTCATTGGTTATATCCAACCATAAGCTAATCACCCTAGATATTCACATCCTGCCTCCACCACCCATTAAGGAAACCATGGTAAAAAATTTCTCCAAAGCCAACTTCATGTTTCTTAAGACAGAAGTGGTGAACTTCATGACAACCATGCAGATGGACAATACAGTTACGACTGCTGAATCCTACGCAAATGCACTCTATAAGCACTTACACGAGTGCATGGATCATGCTATCCCTAACAGAACCAAGACGCTGTCCTCCAAATAAAAGAAAGCCAATCTGGTGGTCCCCTGCCATAAACAAACTCTACAACAGAAGGAAGAAACTGCTGCAAAAGAGAGTAAAATCCCATGAGGGGAGGAGCTCCCGGGTCAGCATCAGTAAGAAGCTGAGATCCATTATAAGATCCTCCAAAGCTAGCTACGAAAACATAATTGCCACTGATTCTAGGGACAACTACAAAGCATTCTATAGCTATGTCAAGAATCTCAATGGCAACACCCAGATCTGCTCTGAGTTACAGCACAATGGCATGAAAATGACAGAACCAACTGATATTGCCAACATCCTGGCAGATAGGTTCAGTACTAACTTTACCCTGCTCTCGTCCCCTAAAGGGCCCATATCTATGCAGGAAGAATGCAGAGTCCCTGTAATCACAACTACGCAGGTAAAAGCTGCACTGTCTAAAGCCAAAAACCCAGCATCCATGGTACCGGACAACATCCCAGGCTGTGTTTTACATGAACTTCAGAATGAACTGGCTCCCCACCTAAGCACCATGTTCAATCATAGCCTCATGTCAGGCTTTCTGCCCACAGAATGACACACAGCAGCAGTTATCCCACTCCACAAAGGGGAAGCCACCACTGATCCTGGGAACTATTGCCCTATTAGCCTGATGAGCCTGGTCTGTAAGGCCATGGAACGTATCACCATGGAACTCATAAACAAAGACATTAGTAACCTCCAAACTCTGGACCCCACCCAGTTTGGGTCTGTGAAAGGCAGATCTTGCCTCCTGAACCTGATCAACTTCTTTGAGGCAGTCACCAAAGTCATAGACGAGGGCAACACCATCCCCCATTCTGGAATTATAGCCAAACTCACTAAACTAGGTATAAATCCCTACATCACAAGATGGGTTGCCAACTGGCTCACTGACAGAACCCACACTGTAAAAGTTGCAGACTCCAGATATGACTTCAAACCAGTGACAAGTGGAGTACCATAGGGTTCAGTCCTGGGACCTCTCCTGTTTGGTGCCTACTTCTCTGAATTACAGGCTAACACAGAAGGCCTTTGGCTAACGAAGTTTGCAGATGAATGCAAATTAGGAGCCATAGTCTAGTCCACAAATGATGTGGACATCCTACAGAAGGGCCTCACTGAGACAGATGCCTGGTGTCAGAGCCATGGCTTCAAGCTCAATGCCATAAAGTACATTGTCATCCCCTTTAGTAAAAACTCTGTACCCATGAACTACCACATAGGTGGCAGTTTACTTAATGCCAAATGTGTGATAAGAGATCATTGGACCCAGGTGGACAGTAGTCTCTCCTTTGATAATCACATCGCCACAGTAGTCAGGAAATCCTTCTACGTGGCACACCTCATCAAAAGGTTTCTCATCCAGGAAAAAAGAGGTCATTGTTCCCCTCTACTCGTCACTCACTAGACCCATTATAGAGTACAACGCCCCCATTTGGAATGTACCTCACAAGACATCTGCAGCAGCTGGAAAGGCCACAGAAGTACCTCACAAAGAGGATTACTGGCCTCAAACAGATGCCCTACACTGACTGTCTCAAAGAACTCCAGCTTTACTCTGTAGCATATCACCTACTTTGAGGAGTTCTCTGCCTAATATATAAAGCTATGTTAAACCCACAGCTGTTGGACATGCTACATCTAAAGAAAACCCAATCTCTCCAAGCTACATGCTCTAGAGACCTAAACCTTGTTACCAGAATAAACAGGACATGCTGGAGGAATAGATTCCTGTCCCAGAGTCTTCCCATACTCTAGAACAAGCTACCCATCTATGTCAAGCAAAGTTCCTCATTAGCACTCTTCCAGAAAAATCCTGATGAGTGGATGGGAAAGAGGAAATACACCCCGGGGATCACTTCTGTAGCTCTGCTCAACAGGGGCACAGGAAAATAACTTTTTTGGGTGGCATAAGCCAGGGAACTGTGTTGGCTAGGCTTACTTAGGCCCTTGGGCCGATAGCCTAGTACCTACCTATGAACCTATAAGTAATACTTTTTATCTTCACAATATCTGCAAATGTTTTAATTTATGGTGGTGTTAAAAACATGCATTTCATACAAATAAAAATTGTGGAGCATACACCCATAAATCACAGTTTATGACATTTAATGTGAAGCATTATTCTAAGCACTGAATATGTGAAATACAGCTTTTGAGTCATCAGAACATTCATGTCTCTATTATTAAGCATTTTACTCAACTAGACTAGAACTTTACAGTTTTGTTTCATTGTAGCTTTCATTTTCTCCTTTGTTTTACAGTTGTACAAGTTGCTTTCTCTGTGCTTGTGTTTTATTGTTTTTTGGAGTACTTTTTAGTGCTTGCAAAATTTGAAATTAAATTGTCTGCCCTTAGTAATTTAAAATCACACACACATATATATATATATATATATATATATATATATATATATATATATATATATAAAACACTGAATCCTGCTCTAGCATCTTTACCATACTGAAGATACAGAAACAGAGTATAAAGCATAATGTAAGCCATCCTGGGTTTTTGGTGCTAAAGTGTTTTCAGAAAAATGTAGAGCTTATAACACTATTCCTTTCACATTCTAGCAAAAAAGAACGATGGCACTCTAATACTTTTCCAGAAATTTTAGCAATGACTCAAATGATGCACAAAAATCTAATAGTAATTTTATGACTAGAATGTAATGCTTTATCAGGCATCACTTGATTATGGCACCATCATGTACTATATGATTCTACCACAGCCATGTTGTTAGATTACAAACAGTCCATGATATGCATCTTGCGTAGCTAGGAATCTCCAATGAAAGCATTTAATGTCTCATGGTCAGGGCTGCAGTTTTAACCTAACATAGACCAATATTATTTTAATAAAACCAAAGGGAGAAATAGATATGAATTTGCCTTTTATTGTAAGGGGATTTATTACCAGTCATTAAAACACTGTCATGCATGGTATGCATTGATTACACTCTGATGTCCTGAAAAAAGATAAATCAGTTAATTGCTTCTACAGTGAAATACCTGAGCTTAACAAATGTTAAGCACCCCTGCTTCAGTTGTTAAGATTGTGTTTCACATTAGGCAGTTAAATCTGCCAGTACTGACCAGCAAACAACAGTGGCAGTATTAAAAACATATTTGCTTCTGCCTGCTGTCTGTCCCAGTAATGTGTCCCTGACTTTCTGTAAGATAAGACAGTAGTACGTTACTACCTTTCTGATAGTGCTCACTAAGTGCTTTATGGCTTTGGAAGCCAGCAAAACACTTAGCATGTTTTTTTTTTCTGTAACTAATAGTACACGGAGCAGTAACAGCTCCATGCACTACAGCGAATTATGATTGGGTCATAATTCTCAACATGAACGCCAAGATTCACCTCTCAAACTTCAATCTGAAGGCGAATTTCTTGGCATCCATGTCTCGAACACATAATACGCGGGTTATGATTGGTGACCCAATTGTAATCCTCTGTGTTAACTCTTAAACTGGAAAATAACAACAACAAAAAAATAGAATGATAAGCACCTGCAATTGCATTATATTTGTGTTATAGGCAGAAGTTTTTATGCAAGAAAACCTAAGTGATTATTTAAAATAACTAATACCGTAAATATTTATGTACTGATAATAAGAAAATAACACTCTTGCAAAGCATGCAGCAAAAGATGACCGTGCAAGTGATTTTATTTTTAGGATTTTCAAAATATGTGTATACATCTTGGGGGTGGGGAAATAATTATCGAAAGCAGAAGCTAGGCGGCAGTGTATCCTGGAATAACACAAAGGTAGTTATCCAAATAACATTTATTAAGGCTAAGGAGATTAAAGAAGCTGGGAAAGTCTGTATTTAATTTGGCTTTTTAGACTTTTTTTAGAAGATGAATTCACAGTTCTTTGAATTTGTTTAAATGCTTTTTTTTGTGATCCTGAAGGTGCTCCCCAACAACTGTAACTTTCTCCCTAGTCAAATTGAACCACAGATCAGTCCCATTTACCTGAAGACTGAAGCTGGAAACATTTTCCAATACTTCGTTATTTAGAAATTATGCCAAGGCTAATCTACTAAAACTGAGGGAAGACCTGGTTAAATTCAAAAGCCCCTTCCATCTTGACGACCCCATGACTTATTATACACACATGTAAATAGCTGTATAGATGTGTCTGTCTCGCTCAATATACACTGGTTCAACAATAAAAGAAAAAAAATCATTGCATGCAAAAAAATTTTAAATGTCAAGATGACAATAATGATCTTGCTAAACTTAAAAAGGAGTTCTGGACCCTGAACAAATCAACCAAAGGCAGGTAATAGATAAAAATATCCACCCAGTTAAAGGATAATCACAAAGCCATCTTTAACAATTTTAGAAAGCTCAGAAACAGTGCCCAGCATTGTGTTGAGCTAATAATAAAGGATGTCACATACTTGGATCCAGAGGACGTAGCCAATTTACTAATGGGCAAATTTAATTCAAACTTCACTCCCCTCTCCCCTCACAAATAAAACTCAAGAAATTAGAATGGATAGCTGTACCTCCTCCAAAACACCTGTCACTAACAGTTCATCTGTTTGGCTGCTGCTTGCTTCACTCCTCATGTTTCCTGTGAAGAATCACTCAATTTGCACTTATGCAACTGTGACTGCAAAATGCTTTGCAGATAATTAATACCTTGAAGTTCACATTGTTTATCTCTGTTGCCTGCCATAGTCTTCTAATCAACACCTGCTTTACTGGACATGGCTAATCTTTGTTACTTTCATCTATGCATTTCAAGCCTGTGCAAATCATACTGGATATGAGGATCTATAAAGTTAGGGCAGGGAAACAGAAGATCCATCTCTGCAAAAGTCATCCACAAAACAAAAAAAAAAAACAGTACGCTACTTTTCTACTGTCACCACGTCTAATAACCGAACAACTTATTCTACAGCTTGCAATTGTTACTTAAGTTCATTTGTTGGCACTACAAGTTCAGCTAAATCCTAGGTCGAATTTCTGAATATACAACAGGTTTCACTACCCATTTGCTTGCTGTTTTTCATTAATCTGAGCCATTCAAAAAGCTAAACAGCAAAAGTAGTATTTATGAAATGCTCAGATTTTTGTTTTATAAAAGCAGAGCATGTCATTTCTATTACTACTTTTCTACAGTCCTTCCAAATGGGTAACAGTCCATGCACTGGGTTTATAATGTGGCTTCAGATTATCTTGCCATAGTGGATATTACTCCCCACTTCCAGCCATTCAGTGGCTGTTCCTTTTGTCAGTTATCAGCCCTGTAGTTAGCTTAGCAGGCATCCAATCTAAAGGGGGCAGAGCTCTAAATGAAATTTTCAAGACAAGATCTCAGATAAACACATCAGAAGATCTTTTCTGTAAGGATACAATCCTTAAAATTGGAAACAGAAGCACTTTGCCTGAATTTCCCCTCAGTGAATAAGTAAAGCATGTTTTATTACATTTGTTTATAAATACTGTTGATCTGCACTTGTGCATGACAGTGCATCAGTACTGCAGCTATCCTTTAGATAGTCAGGAGCAGAGACAGAGAGAGAGAGATAGACAGATAGACAGGAATCCTGGCAGCCAGTTTTAATAATTATTTCACTGCCCTATTTGCTGTATTTGCTTAGGAAAAAAAATAATTTAATATTAAAAAGATTGCCAAGTTCCTAGTATCTGCCTGAGTGAGTTCTAAAGTATCATGCATCTCTACCTGGACCACATATCTAGGCACTGTGCTATTATAAATTACAGTCAACAGGCGTCTCTTAATCTTTTTATTACTAAGACTGTGTAGAACTAACTACTTACAGGAAACTTATATTTCAGCATAATCACCTGCTTTTACTGTGAAGGTACAGTTAGTACTTGAACTATTTTATCTAAACCTACAGAATGAGTAAAGTAAAGTTAGAATATAAAATATTATGATCTAATATAAATGAAGATTTGTTTTAATGATTTTGCTAGAATTTTCACAAGTTAAAGCTCTCAGTGTTGTGCAGAAGGTCCAGAATTTTCTATACTTGTTAACTCAGAAAAATTCTCCTGTTAATAAACCAGAGAGGACACTTTTGATATTGGCTAGAAAGCAATTTTAATGCTCAGTTTAATGTTGGCAACACTATTAAAATGTTTAAAGATGAATTTTGTTGTGTTAATGATTATAAATAAAGCGTGAGCCAGAAAAAGAAAGCCTCTTCCATCCCCTTCTCTACAAGTTGCTTTTGATGGTAATGAAGCTAGCCTTATGGATGGCCACAGATGGAACATCACATACCACAATCACTGAAAACATGATTTTTTGCAAGAGGGGCAAAGCCCTCCTGTGACCCCATACCCCCTGCTACTTACATATATACCAACTCTGACATCACACCACAATGGGTATGGGCCTAATCCTTGATACCTGTTGTTCTACAATATCAACAAATAAAACTCCCATCCACTTCTCAACTTCGATATTACATCTTTTGATATTGCCAGCTTGATATTGTGAAGTTACCTCATCTGACTATTCAACTAACTGACATAAATTTTATATATATTTATACAGCTATCTCTCTCTCTCTCTCTCTCTCTCTCTCTCTCTCTCTATCTATCTATCTATCTATCTATCTATCTATCTATCTATCTATCTATCTATCTATCTATCTATCTATTAATATGTTTCCATGCATTTTGTCTCATATTTGGTATATCAAACATTTTCTTAGCCAACTTTTTGCATTAAAAAACAATTTCATTGTTGAATGCCATCATTTGCTTGACGGAGTATTGTTATACAGTAGGAAATGGAAGATTGCCTCTTCTCTTCTGTAGTATGATGTTGGATCTGGTGTATATAAGTTGTTGGGAATGATAAATGTTCGATAAAAATATATATATGAATATGATATGAATTAATGTAATGCATATAGAAATTTATTAAATAAAACAATAAAAAATGAGGAATACTTTTTTGACCTTCTGTTAATATGTTTTTTTTTTGTTATAAAGCATTTAATATTAATGGTCGTTGAGACCTAATAATGTATTCGTTAATAGATTTTGTTAATTATTAGGTTCCCTTTTTTAAAGATAATTTTTGCGAAAGATAATTTTTAATATTATTCCTCAAATATCAGAAATGAGAAACCTCATTTACAGAGGTGGGAAAAAGGAAGGTCTCAGGGATACAAAAGTGCTTAACTTTTACTGAAAAAACAAACAACAAGCAAATTAAAATCCTGACTCCACATTTTTTATTCAACATAAAAGTAAACAATATATGTTTTACGCAATATTACAAACTTATCAATATAATTATATATTTTTTTAATTTTATTTATTTAAGTGTAATTATATTATATAATGAATTATAAAGTTATTATATTTAAATGACACAAGTCTGTATCATATTTAAATTGATTTTGATCTTTGATTATTTGATGTGCTAATGATCATTAAAATTGAAAGCGTAATATATAATAAATACGCCATATGTATACGCTGATTGTTCCCTTTGGTGGTTTTTATGATGCCCGAATCAATATTTGGTTTATTAGTTTGAGTTTTTTCTTGTTTTATTTGTTGGGAATGATGATGACCGAGGGTGTAGAGGAGGCTGCATATAAAATTAAATGGGCTGAATTCAATAAACCCTACACAATTCGGTCACTCCGTGTTCACTCCATGGTGCAATGCACACAATAGTCTGCTGATTTGTATTCAGCAAATGGCTCTACACTTCTAATGTTGTACCTTTCTGCCAACAAACCAAATACATTTCAGCACAGGGAGGTGGGCTAACTGCTGCGGCTTGGCCTGTCAACCCTCCACCAGCTTCAGCACCAACACACCCAGCACCTCTGGGACCCAACTTGGCAGTACTGTCTCCATGACCCCTGCCCTACCTGGTCCATTCTCATCAGGTAGCAGTGCTCTGACTGGTAGTAGTACCCTCAAGGAGTACTGGTGGAGATTGTGATTATGTCACTACCAGGAGCTGCCAGAGGTGGTGCACAATCTAATAGAATTGGCCTTGGTGCCCACATCAGCTGACTGGAGAAGTTTCTCCTAAAAATAGAAAAGAGACGCCCATGTCAAGTAGTCTCACAGGCAATTGAGGAAGGGAACAGAGATGACAGTTCTGAGGGTGAGGACTAGACTCTCACTGTTCCCACACTTGACAAGGATGTGCCTTTGATGTTCTTCCCTATTCCCAGTCATGGTGTCCCCCAACCTTTTTGTGTCCATCACCATCCCTGTGTCTGTTTTGTATGTCCTGTTTGTCTCCACCTGCTTGCTTACCTACCCTACCTACCTGAACTTCACATTCCTAAGTTCTTTCCCCAACATTCCTCTCTTTTTGAAACAAAAAAAAATGGGAACCTCTCCCACAAAAAAAATGTGTCCCATACATAGCTCTCCACTTTTCATATGTAACTTCTTGACACACTTGACTTGGTCCAGTCGGTTATATAACATCATTGCATTGTTGTCAGCATCCATGTTGTGGTGACAGTCCAGTTTCTATATGTGCATATTACTGTGGTAAAGAAGTGGATATCAATAGTTCTCTCCTGATTCCCTCTTGCAAATTCATGAATTGCTTCCCCTTTGTCCTTCTCTTTGCTTGCCACCCCTTTTCACCACTGTTCTATCAACCCCATTTTCACACATTTAATCTGGTCAAAAAATAGAATCACACACAACAATCTTGGCCAGTAATGGCCGAAGAAAAGCCTTCACATTTTGTTGTTTGCATTTGCATTTGCATTTGCACAGAGTTTGGCAGTGCGCACCAATGCAGAGTGACAGAATAGCTGCTCATGTCCTATGGCAAAACCTGCTTAGTTAGTGCCATTGGCCTCACTAGTCTAGTTATATTCACACAGTAGTGCTTAAACATGCTGGGCTAAAAGAATACAAAGTGAAGGCAGAGTACAGGCACTACACTGAAACAGTTACTCTGACAGTTCTTAGACTGCTGGATGGAACTAAGCACAACTTCCTATGGGAAGTGCTGATGTAAATCACTTGACTGAAGGTTGTTTTTGCCCATAGCATCACGAGTTCAATTCCTGATGCAACTCATGTCATATCTTATTGTGATATTATATGTATATGATTTGTTTAATCACCCACATCTTAACATTTGCCACAGTTATGAGTTCTCATGGAGATATATTGAATACTGGCCAAAAAAATACTATTTCAAGGAACATCCATCCACACAACTATGAGATATTTGTCCAACCTTGTTCTGCTTGTCATAAGCCTGTTGTCCCTCTTCTAACTCTTCTTTACTCCAATATCAGTAATTTCATGCTACAGAGCATGGCACGTTTGTAATGAAAATATGCCAAAAACATGTCCATGAATGCTTCATTACACAAAACATTGCTATATGTTTGTCCAATTCTCCTTGTATTCACCCCTTCCCTCCCACCCCTCTTTACATGTGTGTATCTATCAGTTCATGGATGTAAAGTCCATGTCATGGTTTCTACATACTGTCATGACTCTGCTGATGGATAATACCAATGTGTTACCTTGATTCATTTGGTTCTGGTCATGATCAGATGTATTAATGTACATTTACATATTGTCAAAACTTGTAATGCAATGTATGCCCATTAAGATTTGGCAATGCAGACTACCCTTCAAGTTGTTCTACTAGATGTTTGTGTGATTCATCTTTCTGTGTTGTACCCAGTAAATACACAGCTCAGTGACAACATTGATAGCGTGTTTGATTCTTGTAGGGGGATTGTGGCTTATGTATCATATAAACCTCTCAGCTTGCTAGTATTGCTCTTGATTTCAAATACAGGTTTAACACTGTTTCTCTTAACCCCTTCAAAAAGTGATCACTTTTGGGGAAGGAGTGGTGAATTCCCCTTATAGAATGCTGACAATCATTGCAGTCGTACACATCTGTTACTGCAGAATGTGTATAACAAGTTACAATCACATATTCTGTCAATAACGCAGATTAATCGTCATAATATTTTAAAAGTGTCCATGAGTGTGCCTGTTTCTTTCTGCATTTGTCCAGGAGTATGTTGATGTATGTTCATGATCGCTTGAGAGGTATGTTGACATGTCAGTCATATTGTGACATGTACCCCCTATTTCATATACTGTCTTTGCTAAACATCCTCTCCAGTGAGCATGTCAGTGATGTTTATATCACAACCATTCACCTCCATTGACATGTAACCTTGTGTGACAGTCACATATATATTATCATGTGTCTTTATGTCATAATAAAATCACGTAGGAGGTGTAAACAGCAGTACGTACTGTGCTGCCTATGTGCTTAAAGTTATGCTACTGACTTGTCTTAGAAGTGTACTTACATTGACATATCCTCTCTTAGGGCATTTCTATATTTATCATGCCCTCTTTCTCTCCCTCTTTATTCATTCCTATCATTCATGTCTGTACACATTGACATTTTGATGAGCACACTTTCCCTGCCCAGTGTACATTTTGTTATATTTGCCCTCGCTTTTTACCCTCCCCCTCCATTATTTCATTCTGCATATAATTGTTTTACTGTACATTGCACTCAGTACACTTTACTGTGTTATTACTGCTGCTATTGCAGTATTTTCACCCCTGGTAGTCATTGCAGCCACCCGTGCAATCTTGTGGAGCAGGTTTACTTGTAAACAAGCTTGAATGCTTATTTCTCTGTGCATGATGCTGTGCATGGCTTCCTGACTGGCAGCACTGTTGCTGACCATGAAACCTTGCTTGTATTCATGTAAGTGTGATGAGAAACGTGAGTATATGATTAGCACTGCTAGTCATCGAGCTAACACAAATTTTGTGTAGGCTTTGCATGATGCCTACACAGAGTTTATGTAATCCCCAGGACTGTTTTTTTTTTGCATGCAGTTTTTAATTTTGTGATGTTTGATGGTTTGTGGTTGACGCTGTCAGCATCAATCCAGTGGCTTGGTGATGTAGCGTCATAGAATCATAGGTATGTATTATACTGCACTATATATATCTGCTTTACCTATGATATATGTTATTGTTTACCCAAATTGTACAGTATTGATGGTTTAAGATGATTGGTATAACAATGTAGAATATTGTTAATGTAAATGTGTCTTCATTGCCTGGGTCATGCCTGAGTCATGCCTGAAATGTGTCCTCACACTAGTGTGCTTACCTGGTCAACAACTGTATAAATAAAAATAAAAATAAATAAATAAATGAATGTAAATAACTATATTTTGTATTTAAAAATGTGAGAGCTGACTTTTAGTACACATTGCAATGCATTGCTACTTTTTATATCATGTATAAAAATCTATAATAAAAGTCTCAGTTTCATAAAGCAGACATACTTGAAACAGTCAGTTTAATAACATGAGGAAACCTCTATTTCATATATCCATGTAATGGAATCCATAATATTCAACTTTAATGAAACAACATGTGATTGAAAGTTTAAATATATTAGGCCTTGTATAAAGTAGACTTACAGAGCAAGAACATGTAAGCTAATAGCAGAATTCTCAGGAAAGAATAGCTTTACAATTTCTTCTTGAGTCAGATGCAATCTGTTGGAAATCATTTTCATTAAGATGTTATACAAATTGCTAGAACTTTTTCCTGTCCACATTCCTCACATTTCTCTCGGCAGAAGATGGCCTTTGTTGAAAGCTTTGATACAGAGGGTGGTCAGTTATCCATGCCCTTGATTCTTGGATGATAGAAAAGAAAGCACTGTTCCCCCGCAATGATGATTCCAGCTTGAAATCCTCATGTTATCACAAGTCAATGTGTAAACACAATGCTAGTTTGAGAGTGATGCAGTTTCCCTGGGAAGTGTCAGAGTCACACTCATCATGACAGAATGTTTAGATGTCTTAAGAATTTCTCCGTTTTCTTCACTTTAAGGCTTAATAGAGGAACTGCTAAATCCCATGTAGTTTGATAAGATGACAAGAAAGTTTTTTAAAAGTTACAAACAACATAAGACAGACTTAGTGATTCATGCATCAGGCACAAGGGCTGAAAGTTTAAGGATATACAAAGAAATACAAATTAGCATAGCTTTTGGGCACAAACAATAGCTTGTGTTCCAGTGCAGTTACTTTTTTGTTCGGTAGAGGAAGCAAATACTAAATATTCCTATTTTCATATTAAGCAAAATGTGAGGTTTATATTTTAAAACTAGTTGTAAACTTAGTCTGAATATGATGCTGGCAACTGTAACTGTGTCTTAAAATGAATGGGTGCTTACTAGGAGAACCATGATGCTACTGTGTACTCAGAATAACTTAAATGAGCATGTATTCTGTTTTAGTTCTTGATCCAATGGATGTTGAAGAATTATGCTTATTGTTTACTTTTGTTTTACCCTTTTTACTATTCTGTGTAAAATGTGTAGTCTTTATGTGATGTTTCAATTTATGAAAATTTAGCTTATTAATTCATATGCTTCTAATTTGCTGCTATTATTTAACTGAACATTAATATCTCTCTCTCTCTCTCTCTATATATATATATATATATATATATATATATATATGTATATGTATATTTATATATATGGAGAGAGAGAGAGATGCGATTTGTAACCATTGAAATGTTGGAAACTGCTAGTGTGAGTACCGAAATACAGAGAGTGAATATACAAAAGAACTAATTTAAATATACCAAGTCCAAGATGGCCATTTCTTTTGGACTGGCTACAAAGTTCTTTGTAGGTTTGGAGGTAGGTAGGGGATTTGGTCTTGGTCCAGAGTTTCCAGGCTTTGTCCCTTTTGTGCATAAGAGTTTGTGTGGCCTGAGATAGCCAAGGGGAGTAGTGGGATTTAATTCTAACTTTTCGGAGGGGCGAGTGAGTTGAGTATATTAAGAAATATAGAATTACATTTGAGAACTGCTTCATCTAGAGGAAGGTGAGATAGGAAAGACCAGTTAATAGCAGAGAGCATGTTAATGAATGCTTCAGGGAGAAAGTTTGAGAGCCTTCAGAATTCTTTGATTGTTTGAGGTCTTTGGAAGTGGGAGAAGTATCTTTGGACACAAATTGGGGAATGGTCACTGATGGAGTTGGGTAAAGTTTCTGGGTGGTGGTACAGGTCAGGACTGGAGACTAGTATCCAGTCAATGATATAGGAGGAGTTGGTTGGCTTATTAAGGTGTGTGGACATAGTGATAAGTTGAGTAAAACCATGAAGGAGCAGGGTGATTTGAAGGATACAGACCGCCAGTTTATATTAACATTGCCTAACAGAGTTGCTTCTTTGGATATGTTATGGGAAGGCCATGCAAGGTTCATAGGATCATAGGTGGTTCATAGGTAGGTACTAGGCTATTGGCCCTAGGGCCTATATAAGCCTAGCCAAAAAGTTACCATGGCTTTTGCCACCCAAGAAAATTATTTTCCTGTGCCCCTGTCGAGCAGAGCCACAGAGGTGATCCCCGGGGTTAATTTCCTATTTCCCAACCAATCATCAAGATTTTTCTTGAACAGTGCTAATGAGGAGCTTTGTTTGATATAGATAGGTAGTTTGTTCCAGAGTATGGGAAGTCTCTGAGATAGGAATCTATCTCTCCAGCATGTTCTGTTTATTGTGGTGAAAAGGTTTAGGTCCCCAGAGCATGTTGTTTGGAGGGATTGAGATTTCTTTAAGTGGAGCATGTCCAACAGCTCTGGGTTTAACATAGCTTTGCATGTTAGGCAGAGATTGCCTCTGAGTAGGTGATATGCAACAGCGTAAAGCTAGAGTTTTTTGAGACGGTTGGCATAGGACATCTGTTTGAGGCCGTAATCCTCTTTGTCAAGTATTTCTGCGGCCCTTCCAGTTGTTGTAGATGTCTTGTGAGGTACATACCAAAAGGGGCATTGTACTCTATAATGGGTCTAATAAGTGACGAGTAGAGGGGAACAATGATCTCTTTTATCCTGGATGAGAAACCTTTTGTGATGAGGTGTGCACATAGAAGGATTTCCTGACTACTGTGGGGATTTGATTATCAAAGGAGAGACTACTGTCCACCTGTGTCCCAAGCTGTCTTATCATACTTTTGGTGTTAAGTAGACTATCACCTATGTGGTAGCTCATGGATACAGAGTTTTTACCAAAGGGGATGACAATGCACTTTTTGGCATTCAGCTTGAGGCCATGGTTTTGACACCAGGCATCAGTCTCAGTGAGGCCCTTTTCTAGGATGTCCACATCGTTAGGAGTTTTGATTATGGCTCCTGGTTTGCAGTCATCTGCGAACTTCATTAGCCAAAGACCTTCTGTGTTAGCCTGTGCTTCAGAAAAGTAGATACCAAACAGGAGAAAATCCAGGACTGAACCTTGTGGTACTCCACTTGTCACTGGTCTGAAGTCAGATTTGGAGTCTGCTACTTTCACAGTGTGGGTTCTGTCAGTGAGCCAGTTGCCAACCCATCTTATGACATAGGGATTTATACCTAGTTTAGTGAGTTTATCTATAATTCCAGAGTAGGGGATGGTGTCAAAAGCCTTGGCGATATCTAGATAGGCTGTGTGAACCACCTTACCCTCGTCTACAGCTTTGGTGACTGCTTCAAAGAAGCCTATCAGGTTTAGGAATCATGATCTGCCTTTTACAACCCAAACTGGGTGGGGTCCAGAGTTTGGCGATTACCAATGTCTTTGTTTATAACTTCCATGATGATACATTCTATAGCCTTGCAGACCAGGCTTGTTAGGCTAATGGAGCAGTATTTCCCAGGGTCCGTGGTGGCTCCTCCTTTGTGGAGTGGGTTAACCGTCGCTGTGCGCCATTCAGTGGGCACAAAGCCTGTGGTCAATCTATGATTGAACATGTGCTTAGGTGGGGTGCCAGTTCATTCTGTAGTTCATGTAGAATGCAGCCTGGGAAGTTGTCAGGTCCCATGGCTGCTGTGTTCTTGGCATTGGAGAGTGTGTTTTTGTACCTCTGCAGCCATGATTACAGGAACTTTGCATTCTTCTGGTATAGAGATCAGCCCTTTAGAGGGTGAGAGTGGGGTAAAGTTAGCACTTAACCTATCTGCCAGGATGTTGGCAATATCAGTTGGTTCTGTATATTTAGTGCCATTGTGCTGTAACTCAGAGCAGATCTGAGTGTTGCCATTGAGATTCTTGACATAGCTATAGAATGCTTTGTGGTTGTCTTTAGAATCAGTGGCGATTTTGTTTTTGTAACTAGCTTTGGAGGATTTTATGAGGGATCTCAGCTTCTTACTGAGACTGGGATTTTACTCTCTTTTGCAACAGTTTCTTTCTTCTGTTGTAGAGCTTGTTTATGGCAGGGGACCACCAGATTGTCTTCCTTTTTTTGGAGGATAGCATCTTGGTTCTGTTAAGGATAACATAAGAAGTGTGAAGTTGGCTTTGGAGAAATTTTTTACGATGGTTTCCCTAATGGAGGGTGGGGGCGGGATGTGGATGTCTAGGGTGATTAGCTTGTGGTCGGATCTGACCAATGAGGAATTGACCTCTGGTGTGGAACACTGGTCACTCATGTTGGTAATGACTAGGTGTAGGATATTGCTGACCCTGGTGGGGGTGTAGATAAGCTGATCCGAGGCACGGGAATTTATGAATTCCAGAAAACATTGAGCAAAAGATTTGGTACATGAGTAGTTTTCCCAGTTAATTGTGGGGTAGTTGAAATCGCCCATTATTAGGGTGTTAGCTACAATTTAGATTGTGGTCTTGCCCAGAGTTAGTTGCACTTGGATAATCTTGGATGCATTATGCTGAGCAACTAGCCTGGAGGTGTGGATATCCTTAATGAATATGGACACACCTCTGCCTTTAGTGTTTTGGTCCAGGTTAGGTGGCCGAAAGGTGTGGTATGAATTATAGCCTGGTAATGTAGGAGTGCTCTCTGGAGCCTTGAACCAGGTCTCTGACACTGTACAGATGTCTATGTTCTCCATTTTAAGGAGTGCCTCGAGTGAATGCATTTTGAGGTTTAGACTTCTTGCACTGAGTAGCATTACTCTCAGATTTTGCTTGCTTGCACCTGTTAGAGTGGTGAATTTGTCATTTGAACCATGCCTAAAAAAGGCAGTATAGGGGTGTCAAGAGCCTTAGCCAGTATCCGGAATTCCAAGGGCTCTTCAATGTCTCTTTTCATGTAGTCCAGGGAGGTACGTCTCAGGTCATTCACATCAACATGGACAATGACATAGTCATATTTGTACTTGTTGTGGAGTGACCTGAGTGCGTGCATTATATGGTGGATCCTGGCATCTGACAGGAAGCTGACAGTAACTTTCTCCTTGTTTAGCCTGGTGAATGGAACATCAGTGTGCCTGACTATAGAGTCACCTATGACTAGAGTGTTAGGTATGTTGTTATGCCTTATGGGCTGTGGTTGAGTGGCACACTGAGTTTGTGGGATATGTGTTATTTGGGTTAAGTTGGGGGTGGAGATTGTGTGCGTTTCTGCTTTGGAGGTCTCTGTTGCTTGAGCAGATTTTTATTGAGAGCCTCCGTGAATGTAGGCGCGTGTTTTGTGTTGCTATGTGTGTGTTTTGGTGGTGTAGGTTTTGAGGGACTATGTAATGAGTGTGGTGCGGTGCAAGTGTTTACCTTCTCCTCTTGACTGTCTAGTCCAGTCTTGGGTGAAGAGAGCTTTGCTTCCAGTTTGGCTATATAAGTGCATCTCTCAAGTTGTAGTGTTGGGTGGTAGGAGGAGAGGGTTGTCTATGTACATGAGGTAATTACTGCATTGCCCCAAGATGCCCAGATTCATCAGGTAGACAGGAGAAAACAGCGGGAGCTGACCCTTAGACATGCCTGGATAGGTGCTTATTTATTAAGTACCAAAAACTGTTTTCCTCTAGACAAGTGAAGAAAGTTGAGTGCTGTAGTAATTTGTATCTTATTTAGTGCTTACAACGAGTTCTGAAGACGTGCTGAGCTCAAAGAAACAGATTTGAGTGCTAAAACCAGGGGGGAGGAATTCTTTATCAGGGATGTGGGGTTTGAGCCAGGTTCCAGTTAAAGTTATTATGTCGGGGGAGCAGGGGGCCATCCAAGCATGGAATTCACTTACTTTGCGGTTTCCCCTAACTAAGGAACTGAACCTTTCCTCCCCTCTGCTACAGTCCCCAAGGGAATTTAATTATAAGTAAAGTATGTACTTTAAACCAAAGTCTTAAGACAATTAGGTTGAGATATCCTAGGTTGTAAGTTTACTTTCACCAGCCAGGACAGCCGGCAGCCTTTACTATCTGCTCCCATACCTGTCACCCCTTCCCCCTTCTTAGACTACAAGTATTTTTACTGTTCTTCCTCTTCAATCCTCTATAGCATACTTACTGCCCTGCACTCTTTTCTCAGTATATATTGCCTCTGCTATACAGCTTTTGTCCACGAGAGGGCAATAGTTTCCTTTAGACCACCATTCTGACTCCAATTTTAAGTAACTTACAGGCTCTTGGATTCTAATATTCTGGAAGAGCTAATACTCCCACTCTATTCTTTCTTTCTTCTAATATTCTTCACTGCCAACCCTCTCTGCATATTCTATTATCAAGGCATTGTGTCACCTTACCCTCTGCTGCTTTACTTACCTTTGCTTACTGCTCCTCTGATTGTTTTCCTAGGGTGAACTCCTCTGTGGCTCTGACCCTGTTAATATAGCTCTCTATCTTCTGTCTTCCCATCTACTCCCTTTAACATCCATCTGGTTAGAATACTTTGCTCCTTCCCCTGTCTGTATTTCCTATATGCTCATATCCTTAGCACATCAGGATTGAACTATTCACTATGTTAGCATAGGACCCACTCCTCCATTTCCTGCCTAGGGTTTTGCTCTGGATAAATCTGGTCATTACCTGTAGCTATGCTTACTCTTCTTGCCCTCCCCCCTCTATGACATCACTTACCTTATAAATATACCTTCTCCCTCAGGACGCCATCTTTATTCTCCTAATTAGCCTTAGGGTGCTGTTCGGTCCTGGCGGTGGAGTAAATAGGGTTTTTAGGTAAGCTTTTTTTTGTCCTGTTCAGAATTGTTAAACCATGCTGATGATATCCTAGTAAAGTACTAATTGCGTGCAGGACAGGTTTGTAAATAACTGTGTTGAGAACCTGCGTAGCGTGTACTATCCCCAGCTGTTTTGGCGTGCTTCTGCACATGGAGTTCAGGTGTGAACAAAGTCACGGTTAGAATACTCTACAGCTCTGCTTATATGCTAAATGGATTATCTTAACATGCAACCTAAATGATAGCGTGTTTACTGTGTAGCCTTTTATGTAGCCTTATTAGTTGATCTGGTAGAGTAGTTTTCAGGAACTTTGTAGCACCGGATAGACTGCATGCTTTTGTGGCATGCTAACTACGCCATCAACTAATAGCATTTAAGTGTTGCTTTGGACCTTTTAAGACTACTATAGTCACTACATAGAGCTATAGACTCCGTTTTTGGACAATGTATGATTTATAAGAACTAACCTCTTGTCGAATACTAAAACTATAAACCGCTCTTGTTACATAATATATTTATATATTAGACTGGAATCATGGCGTTCTTTGTACGCTAACAACGCTAATGACTACAAGCATTCTAGTGTTGTTTCAGACCTATAAAGACAGCTAAGGTTGCTGTATAGAGTTTATGTTTCTGCTTTTCACCATCGTATGGATGTGCAGAGCTATTGTTTACCACTGTATAGTTATATAGAGCAGTATTTCCTGTTGCATACTATTACTATACATACGACAGAAATCACAGCATCCTCTGCCCAAGCACCTTATACTGACTAGCCTAATTAACAATGATGTGTGCAAATAAGGAGGACTAATTAGAAGCCTACCTTCCTAAAACAAAAATATCTATCTATCTATACAAACAACAAATGCAAACATGATAGAGAGTTATAAGACGAGTTGAACCTTATTGTTTCAGAGATATGCTGTTTTAACAAGTGTCTTGCTGAATGTAATCTTTGACTGAGTCATAGAAGAGTTTAACCTTTATTGCTCCTGAACTATATTGCTTTTATAAGTGACTTGCTTGAATATTATCACTGATAGAGACATTGTAATATGTGCAGTCAAGACTGTTTTACTATGCAAGTTAATTTCTGTTCTATGCTCAAGTTACTACTTAATAAGCCTGTGTAACTGTCTATTTTTTATCTCTCTGTGTGTCTTACCACTGTCTCTCTTTTCCCTTTATATTCCCAGCTGCTCAACCTGGTTTCCCAGTATTAAGGAGAACTTGCCCTGCGTGCTGAAAACAACTATTCTCCTCAACACACTGCGGTTTCCCCTAACTAAGGAACTGAACCTTTCCTCCCCTCTGCTACAGTCCCCAAGGGAATTTAATTATAAGTAAAGTACGTACTTTAAACCAAAGTCTTAAGACAATTAGTGTGAGATATCCTAGGTTGTAAGTTTACTTTCACCAGCCAGGACAGCCGGCAGCCTTTACTATTTGCTCCCATACATGTCACCCCTTCCCCCTTCTTAGACTACAAGTATTTTTACTGTTCTTCCTCTTCAATCCTCTATAGCATACTTACTGCCCTGCACTCTTTTCTCAGTATATATTGCCTCTGCTATATAGCTTTTGTCCATTAGAGGGCAATAGTTTCCTTTAGACCACCATTCTGACTCCAATTTTAAGTAACTAACAGGCTCTTGGATTCTAATATTCTGGAAGAGCTAATACTCCCACTCTATTCTTTCTTTCTTCTAATATTCTTCACTGCCAACCCTCTCTGCATATTCTATTATCAAAGCATTGTGTCACCTTACCCTCTGCTGCTTTACTTACCTTTGCTTACTGCTCCTCTGATTGTTTTCCTAGGGTGAACGCCTCTGTGGCTCATCCTGCTCCGTTTGCCCTGCGGGCTCACTCCGCTCCCCTACCCTGCCCCCAAATTCCACCCACCCCCAGTGGTCCTAAACTTATACTCTAACTGCCACACCCCTATGCATTAGGACCAGTCTCTAACTCCTCCCCTTAAAGTGCTATTACCTCTATTATATTCTCACTTTACCCCTATCTCCTCCCCCTTAAAGAACCATCACTCATTTACCTTTATCCATTACCCTACTACTCTATCCACAAATATCCCTACATGTAACCACCTTAACCTAAACAAATGGCTCAAGGATCCTGTAAACCCTTACCTTTATTACTACTCCTAATTATACTTATCATCCGCTATCTACTTACTCTCTACGAACACCATAGATTCCTAGGACTGCATACCCACATCACACACACCTCTGTCCTTACCCCCAGCTCCACTCATAGTGTTAGCAACCTCCCCAGCTCAGCTAAGTACTCAGCAGCCATATTTCGTAGACTCCATCACATCTCTTAATGTAACCCACTAGCTAGAAAAAATAAGAACCTAATTTTTAAACTTCTACAACTCATCCTAAAAGTTCAGGTCCACTCCCTGTTAGATGGTGATATACACCCTAACCCAGGTCCTACCACTATCACAGCTACACAGCCTGATACACCAACAAATTCAATCACACAGACACTTACCAAGCCCCCCAACTCTCTCCTGATAGCTCATCTTAATATTCATAGCATCAATAACAAAATAGCTCACCTGCATGCCCTTATTGATGTTTATTCCTTCGAAATCCTCTGTCTGTCTGAAACATGGCTTAATCCATCAATACAAGACAGTGCAGTTCTACCCCCTGGCTATAATATCAAAAGACGTGACTGTAACACTAAAAAATGAGGAGGCGTAGCCATACTTTATAAGAATGGATTACAAGTTACCTTGTTAGACTCCAAACCTCCACTTTGCAACAATGCAGAAATTCTTCTAACTAAGGTTCAGCTTAACAAAAGCAAAGCCATATATCTATCATGTGTCTATCTTCCCCCAGGCAATAACATCAACACATTAGAGGCTATCCTCAGCTGGCTCTCAAGTAACTACCCCCAAGAAACCATTATACTTGGAGATTTTAACATTAACTAGAACTCCTGTATATCTGAGCAGCCTTCTACTCATATCAACTTATATGGTTTTACCCAAACTATAACATCCCCAACCCGCACCAATAAAACTAACAACAAAACTAGTACCCTTGACTGGATACTCACTAATACCCCCCAACTAAACTATAAAACAGGCACCCTCCCTGAGGACATAAGTGATCACTTGCTTACCTATTTAATCAGAACAAAAACTGTCATCCTAAACTCTGCCATCTGTAGAACTATTCGCACTACCAAAAATTTTAACCCTGCTCACTTTCAAGCTGAACTAGTCACCTGTGACTGGTCTCCTGAAATACCTCCCAATAGATAATGCCGTGAAATACTTTAACTCTAAATTTCTAACCATTTTAGACAGCCATGCCCCATTATGCAAAGTTAGAATTAGAACCAAACCAGCACCATGGCTCACCATAACGACCAAACAAAAAATCCTCCAAAGAAATAAACAATGGGCCAAATGGCACTCAACAAAAAGCTCCTCAGACCACCTGCAATTCAGACAGCTAAGAAATGCAACAAAAAAGCCATATTAGCCGATAAAAGAAACTACTACTACCAACTACAACAAACCAACCAAAATAATCCCCAAAAATTCTGGCGAGGTATCAATAACGCCAAGTACTCCCTCTCCCTCTGGCTTTCCCTTTTTTTGCCCAAAAAAGGGGTTCTTTTTTTTTTTTGTTAAATTTTAATTTTTTGGCCCCCTTCGGTTTTTACCCTCCCTTTTTTTTCTCCTTTTTTAATTTCTTTTTTTCTCCCCCCCCCATTTTTTAATTTTTGTTTTTATTTTTGTAAATTTTTCCCCCCATTTTTTTTTTTTCCCCAAAAGAAAAAACAAACCTTTTTACTGTGTTATTACTGCTGCTATTGCAGTATTTTCACCCTGGTAGTCATTGCAGCCCCCCTGCAATCTTGTGGAGCAGGTTTACTTGAAAACCCTTGAATGTTTTTTCTGGGGCATGATGCTGTGCATGGCTTCCTGACTGGCAGCACTGTTGCTGACCATGAAACCTTGCTTGTATTCATGTAAGTGTGATGAGAAGCATGAGTATATGATTAGCACTGCTAGTCATCGAGCTAACACAAATTTTGTGTAGGCTTTGCATTATGCCTACACAGAGTTTATGTAATCCCCAGGACTGTTTTTTTTTTTTCATGCAGTTTTTAATTTTGTGATGTTTGATGGTTTGTGGTTGACGCTGTCAGCATCAATCCAGTGGCTTGGTGGTATAGCGTCATAGAATCATAGGTATGTATTATACTGCAATATATATATATATATATATATATATATATATATATATATATATATATATATATATATCTGCTTTACCTATGATATATGTTATTGTTTACCCAAATTGTACAGTATTGATAATTTAAGATGATTGGTATAACAATGTAGAATATTGTTAATGTAAATGTGTCTTCATTGCCTGAGTCATGCCTGAGTCATGCCTGAAACGTGTTCTCACACTAGTGTGCTTACCTGGTCAACAACTGTATAAATAAAAATAACAATAAATAAATAAATGAATGTAAATAACTATATTTTGTATTTAAAAATGTGAGAGCTGACTTTTACTACACATTGCAATGCATTACTACTTTTTATATTATGTATAAAAATCTATAATAAAAGTCTCAGTTTCATAAAACAAGAAATCATGTCCTCTGCAAGGGAGATCTGCCTTTAGACATACTTGAAACAGGAGACCTCTATTTCATATATCCATGTAATGGAATCCATAATATTCAACTTTAATGAAACAACATGTGATTGAAAGTTTAAATATATTAGGCCTTGTATAAAGTAGACTTACAGAGCAAGAACTTGTAATCTAATAGCAGAATTCTCAGGAAAGAATAGCTTTACAATTTCTTCTTGAGTCAAATGCAATCTGTTGGAAATCATTTTCATTAAGATGTTATACAAATTGCTACAACTTTTTCCTGTCCACATTCCTCACATTTCTCTCGGCAGAAGATGGCCTTTGTTGAAAGCTTTGATACAGAGGGTGGTCAGTTATCCATGCCCTTGATTCTTGGATGATAGAAAAGAAAGCACTGTTCCCCCGCAATGATGATTCCAGCTTGAAATCCTCATGTTATCACAAGTCAATGTGTAAACACAATGCTAGTTTGAGAGTGATGCAGTTTCCCTGGGAAGTGTCAGAGTCACACTCATCATGACAGAATGTTTAGATGTCTTAAGAATTTCTCAGTTTTCTTCACTTTAAGGCTTAATAGAGGAACTGCTAAATCCCATGTAGTTTGATAAGATGACAAGAAAGTTTTTTAAAAGTTACAAACAACATAAGACAGACTTAGTGATTCTGTATCAGGCACAAGGGCTGAAAGTTTAAAGATATACAAAGAAATACAAATTAGCATAGCTTTTGGGCACAAACAATAGCTTGCGTTCCAGTGCAGTTACTTTTTTGTTCAGTAGAGGAAGCAAATACTAAATATTCCTATTTTCATATTAAGCAAAATGTGAGGTTTATATTTTAAAACTAGTTGTAAACTCAGTCTGAATATGATGCTGGCAACTGTAACTGTGTCTTAAAATGAATGGGTGCATACTAGGAGAACCATGATGCTACTGTGTACTCCGAATAACTTAAATGAGCATTTTACTGCTTTGTCTTCTGTTTTAGTTCTTGATCCAATGGATGTTGAAGAATTATGCTTATTGTTTACTTTTGTTTTACCCTTTTTACTATTCTGTGTAAAATGTGTAGTCTTTATGTGATGTTTCAATTTATTAAAATTTAGCTTATTAATTCATATGCTTCTAATTTGCTGCTATTATTTAACTGAACATTAATCTCTCTCTCTCTCTCTCTCTATATATATATATATATATATATATATATATATATATATGTATATTTATATATATGGAGTGAGAGAGAGATGCGATTTGTAACCACTGTAATGTTGGAAACTGCTAGTGTGAGTACCGAAATACAGAGACTGAATATACAAAAGAACGGATTTAAATATACCAAGTCCAAGATGGCCATTTCTTTTGGACAGACTACGAAGTTCTTTGTAGGTTTGGAGGTAGGTAGGGGATTTGTTCTTGGTCCAGAGTTTCCAGGCTTTGTTGCTTTTGTGCATAAGAGTTTGTGTGGCCTGAGATAGCCAAGGGGAGTAGTGGGATTTAATTCTAACTTTTTGGAGGGGTGAGTGAGTTGAGTATATTAAGAAATATAGAATTACGTTTGAGAATTGCTTCATCTAGAGGAAGGTGAGATAGGAAAGACCAGTTAATAGCAGAGAGCATGTTAATGAATACTTCAGGGAGAAAGTTTGAGAGCCTTCGAAATTCTTTGATAGTTTGAGGTCTTTGGAAGTGGGAGAAGTATCTTTGGACACAAATTGGGGAATGGTCACTGATGGAGTTGGGTAAAGTTTCTGGGTGGGGGTACAGGTCAGGATTGGAGACTAATATCAAGTCAATGATATAGGAGGAGTTGGTTGGCTTATTAAGGTGTGTGGACATAGTGATAAGTTGAGTAAAACTATGTAGATTAATGAAGGAGCAGGGTGATTTGAAGGATACAGACAGCCAGTTTAGATTAACATTGCCTAACAGAGTTGCCTCATTGGATATGTTATGGGAAGGCCATGCAAGGTTCATAGGATCATAGGTGGTTCATAGGTAGGTACTAGGCTATTGGCCCTAGGGCCTATATAAGCCTAGCCAAAAAGGTAACCTGGCTTTTGTCACCAAAGAAAATTATTTTCCTGTGCCCCTGTCAAACAGAGTCACAGAGGTGATCCCCGGGGGGAATTTCCTATTTCCCAACCAATCATCAAGATTTTTCTTGAAGAGTGCTAATGAGGAGCTTTGTTTGATATAGATAGGTAGTTTGTTCCAGAGTATGGGAAGTCTCTGAGACCGGAATCTATCTCTCCAGCATGTTCTGTTTATTGTGGTGACAAGGTTTAGGTCCCCAGAGCGTGTTGCTTGGAGGGATTGGGATTTCTTTAAGTGGAGCATGTCCAACAGCTCTGGGTTTAACATAGCTTTGTATGTTAGGCAGAGATCGCCTCTGAGTAGGCGATATGCGACAGCATAAAGCTGGAGATTTTTGAGACGGTTGGCGTAGGACATCTGTTTGAGACTGGTAATCCTCTTTGTCAGGTATTTCTGCGGCCCTTCCAGTTGTTGTAGATGTCTTGTGAGGTACATACCAAAAGGGGCGTTGTACTCTATATGATGAGTATAGGGGAACAATGATCTCTTTTATCCTGGATGAGGAACCTTTTGTGATGAGGTGTGCCACATAGAAGGATTTCCTGACTACTGTGGGGATTTGATTATCAAAGGAGAGACTACTGTCCACCTGTGTCCCAAGCTGTCTTATCATACTTTTGGTTTTAAGTAGACTACCACCTATGTGGTAGCTCATAGGTACAGAGCTTTTACCAAAGGGGATGACAATGCACTTTTTGGCATTGAGCTTGAGGCCATGGCTTTGACACCAGGCATCTGTCTCAGTGAGGCCCTTTTCTAGGATGTCCACATCATTAGGAGTTTCGATTATGGCTCCTGGTTTGCAGTCATCTGCGAACTTCATTAGCCAAAGACCTTCTGTGTTAGCCTGTGCTTCAGAAAAGTAGATACCAAAACGGAGAAGATCCAGGACTGAACCTTGTGGTACTCCACTTGTCACTGGTCTGAAGTTGGATTTGGAGTCTGCTACTTTCACAGTGTGAGTTCTGTCAGTGAGCCATTTGCCAACCCATGTTACGACATAGGGCTTTATACCTAGTTTAGTGAGTTTATCTATAATTCCAGAGTGGGGATGGTGTCAAAAGCCTTGGCGATATATAGATAGGCTGTGTGAGCCACCTTACCCTCATCTACAGCTTTGGTGACTGCTTCAAAGAAGCCTATCAGGTTTAGGAATCATGATCTGCCTTTTACAA
The DNA here is from genome assembly GCF_019279795.1 of Protopterus annectens. Lineage (NCBI taxonomy): Eukaryota > Metazoa > Chordata > Ceratodontiformes > Protopteridae > Protopterus > Protopterus annectens. Next base: position 1,022,836,156 of record NC_056725.1, read on the forward strand.
ACCCAAACTGGGTGGGTTCCAGAGTTTGGCGATTACCAATGTCTTTGTTTATAAGTTCCATGATGATACATTCTATGGCCTTGCAGACCAGGCTCATTAGGCTAATGGAGCAGTATTTCCCAGGGTCCATGGTGGCTCCCCCTTTGTGGAGTGGGTTAACCGTCGCTGTGCACCATTCAGTGGGCACAAAGCCTGAGGTCAAGCTATGATTGAACATGGTGCTTAGGTGGGGTGCCAGTTCATTCTGTAGTTCATGTAGAATGCAGCCTGGGAAGTTGTCAGGTCCCATGACTGCTGTGTTCTTGGCATTGGAGAGTGTGGTTTTACCTCTGCAGCCATGATTACAGGAACTTTGCATTCTTCTGGTATAGAGATGGGCCCTTTACTGGGTGAGAGTGGGGTAAAGTGAGCACCGAACCTATCTGCCAGGATGTTGGCAATATCAGTTGGTTCTGTATATTTAGTGCCATTGTGCTGTAACTCAGAGCAGATCTGAGTGTTGCCATTGAGATTCTTGACATAGCTATAGAATGCTTTGTGGTTGTCTTTAGAATCAGTGGCAATTTTGTTTTTGTAACTAGCTTTGGAGGATTTTATGAGGGATCTCAGCTTCTTACTGAGACTGGGATTTTACTCTCTTTTGCAACAGTTTCTTTCTTCTGTTGTAGAGTTTGTTTATGGCAGGGGACCATCAGATTGTCTTCCTTTTTTTGGAGGATAGCATCTTGGTTCTGTTAAGGATAGCATAAGAAGTGTGAAGTTGGCTTTGGAGAAATTTTTTATGGTGGTTTCCCTAATGGAGGGTGGGGGCGGGATGTGGATGTCTAGGGTGATTAGCTTGTGGTCGGATCTGACCAACGAGGAATTGACCTCTGGTGTGGAACACTGGTCACTCAAAAAGTTGGGGTTTTAATTGAAAAATTAGAAAAATTGGCTGGAACCCTTTTGGGGGGGTAGTTAAATCGCCCAAATTTGGGTTTAGAAATTTAGAGGGGGTTTTTCCCCGAGTTTGTTCCGGTAATTTTGGTGTTTTGTGAAATGCCTAGGTGTGGTATTTTAAAGTTGGCAATTGCCTTTGTTTCCACTACTAGATTGCCTACTGTTTCATCTGAAATATGACTTGTCAGACCCCCCATGAAAGCTATTCAACATTAGCCACAAAACATGCTTTGAGACAGTTAAATGGAGGACAGCAACAGTCATTCCTTTGCACAAAGATGAGGCTACAATGGTCCCAGTTAATTTTAGACCTATAAGCCTGGCCAGTCTTATCTGTAAAGATATGGAAAGGATTATTCTGGAACTGTTAAATAGGGATATAGGTGACTTTCAACCAAACCCATTTCAGATTCGTCAAGGGCATTTCTTGCCAACTTAACTTGGCTGAGTTCTTCAAACAGGTCACTGAGATAATGGGTGAGGGCAAATCAGTGTGCACTGTGTCTCTGGACCTTGAAAAGGCATTTAACACCATTCCACACTCAGGCTTTGTATATAAACTACCCCAATTAAATGTTAACTCCTATGTAACTTGTTGAACAGCAAATTGTTTAACAAACAGAACACAGGATGTAAGGATGGATGACTTTACCTCCTCCAAAAGACCTGTCAGTAGTGATGTACCCCAGGGTTCAGTCCTAGACCCACTTCTCTTTGGTATTTATTTATTGGAGACCAAAGCTAATGGTAAGGATTAGTGGATGACTGCAAACTGGGTGTCATCAAAAACTCCTCAGAGGACACCCAGATCCTACAAAAGGGTCTGTCTCAAACAAACAGTTGGCACTAAAACCATGGACTAAAATGAAATGCAAGAAAATATATAACTATATCCTTCAGCAAGCATGATTCCATTTGCAACTATCACATTGACAACACCACCTTTGAAAATGAATTCCATAGTTAGAGATCTGGGAACCTATGTTGACAAAGAATTGTCCTATGATCAGCAGTTATCCACTATTGTAAGGGAGTTCTTTTTCATCGCATAGCTTATACATAAAGGTACGGTGTCCAGATCCGGGAAAATTATTGTTCAACTGTACTCGGCACTCATTAAGCAAATCAATGAGTATAATTCCCTTACAATATGTACCTGTCCGAACACTTGTACAGCTAAAATGATACTTTCAAACAAAAAAATCAAGGGCCTTAAACATGAAAACTAAGCAGCCAATCTGAAAGTCTTGTCTCTTTCCTTAGTATCATACAGGCTACTGAGAGGCAACCTCTACCTCATGTATATAGCTTCACTAGACCCTTGTTCTGTCAGATATATTGCACATTTGCAAGTCAATGGTATCAGCAATACCAACTCAGGGGTCTCAGTCTCTTTTACAAGATTAACACAATTTGCTGGAGAGGTAGGTATGTATCACAGAGAATATCACTTCTGTGGAACTGCCTGCTCCTGCAAATAATGCAGAGTACTTCTCTTGCTCTTCTCAAATATAACTTGAACTTGGGTGGGTAACCATAAATTCACCCCCAGTTTAGCACCAATGGATAGAGGAAACATGTCATTACCTCAACATATACTTGTTTGAACCATCTGTGGAGATTCATATTGCAATATATAACGGCTAATAATTGCCATGGTAACACAGGGCTAGACTTCTTAGGATCCTCACAGGTTAATAGTCTAGTAAGTATCTATGAACCTATGAAACCAGGATACACTGGAGAGATTATATCTCTCAGATGGCCTGGGAACACGTAGTAACCCCCAAGATTTGCTGAAAGTTAGGGATAGAGAATTCTTATATGTTCTGTTCAGCTTGTTACCTCTGTGATCCTTACCAAGCTAATCAGTTTAGAAAATGGACATATGTATGTTTTAGATAGCAAGAAGGCCAGAACCTTATAGGTGAACGTATGATTTTATTTTATTTTACTTGTAGCCAGTTATTTGGGTAAAGTAATTTAAAACATTTAAGTAGCAAAACCTTCCCAGATTTGTTAAGAACATCAATAGACTGCACACATTTATTTTTATTTATTTGCATCTGCTTACTAGGAAAGTCTGACTGGTTTAGAAGCACCTTTTCAGCACAGGCTGTGGGAGAGTAAAGCTCCAAAAACATAATAATCAGTGTATAATGTACAGTGAAACAATTATGCATACAAATACACAATTGACATATAAAATACATAACCATAATGAATAGTTGTATAATGTTTGTTTAAAAAGTAAGGAACATAATGGAATGCTGCATAATAGTAAGTGATGTGATAATAGCTATTCTAGGAGATATGGATCACAATGTAACATGATATATACTTAATGCAAATGGCGGTAGATCATTTCACATTCTGAAAGCATCCAAAATAGTATGCCACATTGCAGTAGAGCGTAGCACCTTCAGGAAACAAATGCAGTTTGTTTTTCTCTCTTTTAATGAGGATAAAGTTTGTAAAAGTGGATGGATTCAGCTGATGAGAACACCCTGCTAGATACCTTATGCTAGTAGATTCAAAAAGATAAGAGAAACATATTAGAAAACTGTGGATAAGTAAAGTGGATGACTTCCACTATGTATTACACTGCTCTGATGAGGCACAGATGTCACCCAAACATTTATTTGGAGGATGAAATTATCAGCATCCCTACATCAGGGAAGCAGCACTCCACTACTAAATCACTCCATACCATTGTTACCTAATGAGAGTCCAAGACATGCCATAGAAATGAATCGCAGGTAGGTAGGTAGTTAGGTCTTCTTGAGATAATGCTGATTAAGACAGACTACTGAATAGAGATGACTATGCTGCGGTGGTAGTGCTGCGGTAGCATTGTCGACTCACAGTTAGACATTGCCCGTTCAATTCTCAGCTAGAGCGTCTTCTGTGTGGTGACATGCGTGAATGGGTGTTCCTTCATTAAAGGTTGTGTGTTAGGCCCAGCAAGCCAGCACATAAAAATCTACTGCCAATCATTAGCGGACCGGAGTTCCGCTGTGGCGACCCCTAACTGGGAAAAGCCGAAAGACACAAACAAACTGAATAGCGATGACTGTCATGTAGAGATGGTACTGTGTACAGCAGATTAAAAGAAAGGGGTCAGCAGAAAACTGAAGAGCGAGTTGGTGCTATGAAAAACACTATATGGAAAGTCACAATCCAATCTGCCTTAAAGTACATCTGCTTGGAACTTAAAATATTATCAGTCCTGTGACTTCCTCACAACAGCAATGCAGACTTAGTCCTAATGCCCCTCATTTTAGCAAAGCAATATAATCATACTCTATATTTCTATACATCTCTTGCTCCTTCTTAGAATGTTGTAGTATCTGTATTGTAAAAAATGATGAATGGATGTGTGGTGCAGACAAACAGTCCTGTAGCAGATTTAAATCTAAAAAAAATCATTTGTTATTATAGACTGTGGGTTACCACGTTTCAGGACATTAACAAATTGCTAGGTAATCAAGTATCCATCATAACTCACCCCATATATCTAGTCAGTTTTCAACTTTTTGCAATAAGCTATTGGTTTTACATGGTTTCTGTTCTAGACACTATTATGAACAATATAACACAAAATTACTAGGGTTTCAAACTTTAAATAGCATTGCTTAATGAGATGTACTGCATATTTATACATGCCCTAAGTGGGTGGTGGCAAAAAGAAACTTTGTGAAATCAGATGAAGTTCGAGGACCATCTATGCATCCTCATTTACATACAGTACCTGAGGAAGTATGTAAGCCTTCTTCTGAAAGCTAGAGAATATTGCCAAAAATAAAGTCCTAGGACAACTCCTTGTCATGAGTCTAAACTGTTTTAGAATCTGGTTTAGGAGATCTCAATGGTCTTAAAGGACAGTTTTGTGTAGCCAATCTTCATATTTTAAACTCTAATTCAATGCGTTTTAGGGAAAAATAAAGGGGCAAAAGCACTGTTAAATAATATTACCCAGTGGCATTTCAAAAGTGCCTCTCAGCCACTGTACAGTTTCTAATGCCTTTTTGGGTGCTTCACTATAACATGCTAATGAATAAAGGCAAAAACAATGTACATTAGGACTTCTGTGCAGTGCAAAACAATGTAATGTACGGATTATAGTTATATTTTTTGGAAATACTTACAGGAAAAAAAAGCAACATGTGGTTATGACAGAGTTTGAAAACTATGAATATTAAGTACATTTGCCGATGGCTATTGTGCATTTCTCCTTGTACGGTTGCTGTGTTATATGTAATAGCCAACTTTAGAAACAGGACATTCTTGAATTTGTTATCTGGGGTAGTGCACCGATCACAGATAATTAATTTCATTATCAATGCATGGAAAAGTACAGCAAAAACATAGACTACCAACAAATTTTCAATGCAATTCAATATGAACAACAAGGTAAGAATAATGCAATAACTAGGCTAATACTGTTAAGCACTCATTATATTATATGGCTGATTGAAGTTGAAATAATTTTATGCAGTATGGAAAAGTTATATACAGTATGTACAAGAGAGTCAAATGTTGAGGTAAGTGTGATATACTACTGTTAGAGGGATATAGAAAGTAAGAAAGGTCTTAGATAGTACACCATTTTCAAAGTTTCCGAATGAGATCACTCTGCAGTGAAGATTGAAAATTTACACTTTTCTCCACTGTAGCGCTATCTCAGAGTTGGTATATATAATTAGCAGGGGGTGAGGGGGGTGCAAGGGGTCTTGCCTCCCCCCTGCAAAAACATTGAAAATAGTATATTTTAATTTTAATCAAGTGTTTAAATGGAGCAGCTGTTCTTCTCTTTGCTCTGCGATCTCCATTCAGGAAGTCCGAGTGTTCTCAGACATGAGCAGTAGGTACTTCATTCTTACAAGTTTCTATATGGTATAATTTCCTTATTCTAAACTTGTAGTCTTCTCATCTTGACAATTAGCATTTCAGTTATCTGGATGTTCAATCTACTGAAGTAGATTCATATATATGTCTGGGTCTACTTCACTTACCTGAACATCCACATCACCAACTTTCAATTTACTGAGAAGAATACACAGACAAATCAGGAGACTGACATCCGGAACACTGACATTCTGACCCGAGGTAAGGAACCACTTGGCCATCCTGTTGAACTTCACCCCTTACCCCCATGGTAGTGCGATCTTGGAGTTGGTATATTTAGTTAGGGGGGGTTGTGGGGCAAGCCCCCTACATGGGTGGGTTTAGTTTTTTTTTTTTTAATTGGGATGGTCAAGTGGTTACTTACCTCAGGTCTGAATGTCAGTGTTCCGGATATTGGTCTTCTGGTTTGTTGGTGTATTCGTCTCAGTAAAGTGAAAGTCAGTGATGTGGGCGTTCGGGTAAGTGAAGTAGATCCATACATGTATATGTACTGTATATAGATCTGGAAGGTGAAGATGGACAATCCTGGCTGCTTTGCTAAGTATAGGCTGGTTTTCTAGGTACAGTCAGTCTCATCAAATTACCTAAACGTGTGTGTGTCTTTCGGATTTTCCCGGTTAGGGGTCGCCACAGCGGAACTCCGGTCCGTATCATTGCTCAGTACTAGATGCCTAGATAAGATGTTGCACTCCTTACAGGCATTTTTGCCTCTTGAAAATATAGATATCCGAACAATAAGAACTATAGGTTTCAGAACAGTGATAGCATTCCCACAGTTCAGTATTTCAGTGCCTACTACTGTTTCAGACCCAGTGCGGAAAATGACTGTGTTATCGGAGAGGGTGTGTCTGTATTCCTAAGAAGGCAACTCACCTCCTTACTCTTAATCCAGAATAATGACCTTGAACTTCTCCATGTCCTTTTTATGGTAACTAGAACTCTGTACCATATCAGAACCAAGTACTATACTCTTTCCATGTCAGCTGCTACACATAGGGCATACCTAAAAAACTGACATCCCACCGTATCAAGATTAACACCGTTCTCTTTGGAGACATCAACTATCCCTCCATTAACTAGGAAAGCTGCACCACTTCAAAGAAATATGCATAAAGACTCCTGAACGTTATTAATGCTAGTTCCTTGGACTAAAAGATTGACGTCTCAGGGACATTTCATAACCTATTGAATCTGGTCCTGCAGTCAAATCTGCATTTACTTGTCTTAATACTTTATGTAGCTTATTTAAAGAAATCTTCTTTGCCAACATTGTTCTTTTGTTTTTTTCTGTTAACGTTTTTACTTTCCATATTTTTCACTACCTTCGTTTTTCTTTAAGCATTTCTTGTATGTACTGCACTGCTTTATTCATAATTTTTTCCTGTGTTCTTTCTATTTCTCATTTTCCATTTCTATTTCTTTCATTGCATTACCATCTTTTTTACTAATCTGCTTAAGTAACTTGATACTTCTTCTCTTTTCCTTTTAAAAATATATTTGCTTATATAACGTCTTTTATTTTTTCCTTGATTTCTTTTATATAATTCTTTTTCTTTCATCATTATGTTCTACATCTTCCAATGCATTGTCATATGTCCTTTTATACTTTTCTTTCTCTGCTTTTCTGAAATCATATTGCCACTGTAAAAAAAAAAAAACATTTAAATATTTTTCCTTAATTATCATCCAACATTCAGACCAGTTTTTATAAAATGTTCTTATATGATCTTTCCATAACTGTATACCTAATCTCTTTCCTTCCTCAGGCCATGTATTCTCATTAATCCTTTTTATTCCTTGGCCTATTTTATATCTTCCTTGTTTTTGTTTAATTAGTTATTAGAAGATGACCAGAAAATCATGTTTCAACTACCACCCCTTCTCCTATAACTAAACCTTCTAATACTATATAATATTCTAGTTCAGTTCTATACATACCCCTTTTGTAAATCCATAATTTTTTGCCCCTAAGTTTTAACTTACTACATATTGTAACGTCTAACATTATTCTTATTTCATTTCCTTTCTTTTTTACAGTAGAGGGCAGTTGGCATAATGGTTAAGATATTTGCTTTATAACCACAAGGTGCAGTGTTTGATTCTCACAATGGTTAATTAGCTAGGCTTAAAATAGCCCACAAGGGCAATATACCTAGTACTAATCTATGAACCTATACTTCCTCTTAAAGTCTCATGTTACTATAATATTCATATTTATCAGTATGTAGTCTAAATTCTGATGAAATAAGCTTTCCCTTCCTTTACAATTATTATAAGCATACAATGTTATGATTCTGTATACTTGTTTTTTTTCATGTTAAATCTACAATGGTTAATCTTCACGTGTCTGCTAAAGTTACATCTAATGTCTTTACTGCATTTCTACAGAATATGGCTATTACATAGCATCTTTCATTTCCCAAATTCCAGATTATCTTCCCTCCCCATAGTTTCTCTGTGTGCAATCTTTCTTCATTTGTTAACAATCTTGTGTCCTCTAATGTTTATATCAGCATCACATGTATTACACCACTCCAAAAATTCTCTTCTTCTTACTATATTCTGAATAATATTCACATTTAGAGAAAACACTCTAAAATTTTCATTTTCCCTTTTCCTTAGATTCGTGGTTTCATACATTCATAGCTAAATACTAGTCTAGCTGTCTTAATAGGCCATTTTAAGCCTAGTCAATTCCCCTCTTAAAGGTAAGAACCAAACACTGTACTTTGTGCCTGTGAGGTAGACACCTTGACCATTATAATAAACCCCAATCATTAGCTATATATATATTTTATCTACGTCTTTTCTTTTTTCTCCTGTGCTTATCCTTTTAAATTTTCTTGTTCTAAGTGTTACCCTTTTACCAATAGAATTGTTTTTACTACCACACAATTTATGTCTTATTCATAACTTATTTCAGAAACTTCTTCTTGTGTCCTTTCCATTATTTTTTCCTCATCTGTTTTTTCTTCAAGTTCTACTTCTAAAATGTCTTCTCTTTGTTCATTTTTATATCTTTCTTTTTATTTTTTACCCTTAGTTTTGTTTTTCCAATCCATCCATAAATGTCCAATTTTATTATACTTATAACATTTCAATTCACATTTTTGAATCATGTCCCATTTCCCCACAAATATAACATTTTCTTTTGTCACAGTTACTTATCAAATGTTCTTTTTTTTCCACAAAAAAAGTTTTGGGTTGTCCCCAGTATTTTATGACACCCTCTTTCCCCTCCATATTTATCATACTTTGTATGTATATAATTTTTTCTCTTTCTATTTTTAACGATATTACAATCACAGCCACATTTTCAAATTTCTTTTCAATGTCTCTCTTTCTATCTCTGTTTGAAATTGTACATTCATTTTATTTTTTGTTTCTCTGTTAAATGCTTTTAGCCCATATATTCTCCAAGAAAGTTTTCCATTGAAAAAGCAGTCTCAAATATAATGTCACAAAACATTCCATTATAAGAATAAATGCTCTATGCTTTCACACCCAAAAAAGCTATTAAATTGTCCCACACTTCAAACCTGTCAATTTCTTGGTCTACTTTACTTTGAATCCTTACCACGCACTTCCATTTTCTTCTGCCTTCTTTTCTGTTACTCCCCTTTTGCCTTCTTTTACATTCTCTGCAGATGTTTTCCTTTCCGTCTCTTCACTATTCTTCAGGATTGTCTCTGCATCCTCCTTTTGCATTTTCTCCATAATGTCTCCACAGGAAACATCTTCTTTATTTCCTGACTCACTCTGTATCACCATTTCTTCAAGTAAATCATCCCACTACCCTCCCAACTGGAGGGTTATGATTATGGATTCATCAATTGCTGACTCATCTCCATCAAACAGATTTCTTTGAAACATCTACTCAGAATCCTACATACATTCTCCAGTCTCAATATTTGCTTTCTCCTCCTTTTCTTTCACCTCTCCATCATCACCTTCTTTCTCCATCTGCCTCCTGTTTCTGCAGACCACTTCTGGGCCTGGAACAGAAACAAGAAATGCTCCTGCAAAATGGGTCCCACTCACAACAATGATGGGTAGGGGAAGTTCCCTGAAGCCCTGGCCAAATTTGCCCAAGCTAAGAATAACCATAAGGCTTTCTCCCCTTAGTGGCCTCTAGCCTAGTGGGACTAACCTGGCCAAAAAGGATAAATAAAGCAATAAAAAAAAATCTAACCACTGTTCTGTAATACTATGAATAAGAAACCTGACATCACCAAACACTTCTGTCTTTAGATATTATTGTAAGGCAAACCAGTTCCAGCTAACTGATTACCTGAAATTTAAGTGCCCTCCTCACCTTGATGACTCTATCTCACAGATTACCACATTTGTGGATAATTTCTGTGTCGACCGCAAAACATATTAAAGCATCTATCTCCATAAGACACACATACAATACCATATTCTGTAAGAAAACACTATGGTTGGATACTAGTATAAATAATACAATAAGAGGAAGAAATTCGTAGCCTGTAAAACAAGTTTAATGCCCCATCATCTAGAGATGAACTCAGAAAGATCAACAAAATATTCAGAAACAATATTAAGTTATCCAAAAGTGAGTATGCATTGAGAATTGCTCCTCCCTTAAGGATAACTACAAAGCCATCTTCAGCTATGTCTGCAGTCTTAACAGATAATGTCCAGCAATGTTTACAGTTAACACATAACAACAACACTTACTCTTTTCATGTGAACATAGCCAGCATATTACTCAACAAATTCAGCTTTAACTTTGCTTCCCTTCTCCCCTTAACTTTTCCTAACTTGTTAGTTCACCAATATGATTACCTCTTATCACCTCTGAGCAAGCCCTGAATGCTCTCTCCAAGGTTAAAATCACTTGTTCCATGGGTTCTGATAATGTGCCAGACTGTGTTCTTGTCAGCACCAAACATTATCTGGCAGACTCACTACTAAGCCTATTTAATCTCAGCCTCTCCATTAGATCCATCCTAGAGGAGTGTAGAACTATGGCAGTCATCCTGCTCCATAAGGGGGGTTCCACTACCGATAGGAAACTGCAGACCTATAAGCCTGACCAGCCTTATCTGCAGCCCAATGGTATGCATCATTATGGCACATACTAACAAGGAAATAGGCAGTCTTAAAGCCCTGGATCAAAGAAAGTTTAGGTTTGTTAAAGGCAAACTCTGCCTTTTGAATGTAGTGGGCTTTTTTGCACATGCCACTGATGCATTACACTTAGGCAAATCAGTTCACACTGCTTACCTGGATCTGACCAAGACCTTTGGTACCATTCTACTTTATAGTATTATCAATAAGCTAATTAAACTAAATGTACATATACCTCTATGTTATCAGATGGATAGCAGACTGGCTATCTGACAGAACTCAATCTATTAGAGTGGGAGGCACACTCTCTTTGATATGAGTAGTTACCAGTTGTGTTCCCCTGGGATCAATCCTAGGGCCACTTCTCTGATATCAAGACTGATATCAGTTGCCGGTGGCTGACCATGTTTGATGCAAACTTGAAGCTATCATTAACTCCCCCATCTGATTTCCAAATTCTTCAGGAAGGAGTAACACACACCAACAAGTGGTGCCTTGACCACTGCCTTAAACTAAATGCCATGAAATGAACCATTGTGTCCTTAGCCAAATCTGGGTACCCATGCACCTCTCACATAGGTGATAGCCTTTTGAAAATTGATTCTGCCATTAGGGACCTAGGTACTTTCATTGACAATGCACTATCCTTTGATCACAATGTATCGACTGTTGTTAGAAAATCCCTTTACCTTGACAGACTAATTACCAGTATTTTTTTCCCAATCTAAGGAAGTTATCATCTCGCTCTCTACTCCTCCCTCTTTGGGTCCATAATACAATATATAGGCCCATTTGGTATATACCAATCTAAGCATATGACCCTGCTCAAGAGACCACAGTGTTTCCTCACAAAGATAATCAACAGCATGTCTTACCTAAGCTACCTAGTCTGCCTTGAAACACTGTCTCTCTGTTTTTGGTTTCATACATACTCTTGAGAGATGACCTCTATCTAGCTACAGAGTCTTGAAGACTCCAGTCAGATCTGATCTCTTGCACATTTGCAAAACTAATAACACCCTAAATACCCACTCAAGAGATCTGAATTTATACTTCTCTCAATATTATTCTCTCCTTCTATAAAAATCTCTCTGTATGAAAGTATGTTATATATTGATTTGTTTTTCTTTATTTATTCTGTCCTGGGCCAAGCCTGAAATTGGACCAAGGAGGTGAGTGGTCTATACTAGCAAACAAATTAAAATAAACTAAAATAAAATGAATTAAAATAAACTAAAATAAAACAAGCTTAGCATGGACAAGTGCTATCCAGTATAAGCAACTAAAGTGTACATGAGCCATGCCATTTGAGTCCTAAGTAGCAATGGTTGTGGTATTTGTGGAGGTTATTTCATAAGATATATGATGAAGCAGTTTATACAGCTTTCTACACAAACAGAAAAGTTATTTCCTTAAAACATTATTTCCATCACTAAAATACTTTATTTACTTATTTAATGTTTGTTACCTGGGTGAATTAACTGGTCCAAGGATCTTTTTCAGCCATGATTTGGGCCAGATAAGCAAATGCAATACCTAGACATGGCAAAGTAATACATTACATAATATCAACACAGAAGCACATGACACAATACAGTTAATTCAGCAATAATATTATGAGAACCGGATACAATGGATAAACACTGTATTCTGAATAACAAACAATACACTGCATAGAGTAAGCAGAGTCGCACATAGTACATTAATAAATCAATAGATGAATCATTGCAGCAAGAATATACAGAGACTGGAACTTCCTGCTATTATAAAGTACACAGTATATAAAAGTTACAGTAACAAAGCCATAAAATGTATTACTCCCTGGCATGTAGCCAAACAAGCACCATCAAGCAACATCTAATCCTTAAATAATAAAAATAGAAATATTGCTTACCTATAAATCTGCAGGAGTGACATTTGTATTACAGAGTTAGAGTTTAGGTAATATAGAATAGATATAAATTAGAGCACCCAAATCAGAGAAGAACATTGTAAACCATGCTTTCTGGCAAATAATTTAATGTAAGGCTAATAAAGCACTTAGTTTAATAAGCATAACGTTTTCAAAAATGTTTGTCTTTGTCTCTTAGTTCCCAAACAACACATTTGATCACTAATATCTAAAGGGAGAGTGATAACTCATCAGAAAAAAAAAAAGATCAATAGAGAGAGAGAGAGATAAAGCAGCATAAGCAAACAGATTATAAAACCAGGAATAAGTGTAGGCCATACAGAGTTCTTGAAGCGGCAACATTTATTTTCATTTACTAATCGCTTAATGAATTCTTTAATGGTTGAATATTGTTAAGTTATCTGTTAGTTTTGAGAATAGAATTCCAGCGTGTAGGGGAACCTTTAGAAAATGACATTTCACAAGTGAAGAGCATAAAAGATGGCCTTTACAACTGTATGCAGTCAGTACTATGGAAGGAGTAGCATGTGTTTCTAATGGTCAGTTTGTTGAGCGTAGGGGAAAATATCATTCATGCAGAATTTTAAAAGTCAGGGTATTTAGTAGAAGCGTTTTCCTAGTTTCTTCAGGGAGCCAGTCACCCCTGCTTAGTGTAATACAGTGGTGTTTTCTGCTGTTAGATGGATGACTGTATCATCACCATCATCATTAACATCGTGTTTCCCATTTTGTACATGGGTCAGCGTGTTGCATCAACTGTCACCGTCTCTCTCGATTCAATCCCACTCTTCTATCTTCTTTGACAGGCATGCCTGACTATCACTGGTATTTCTGGCAAATAATTTAATGTAAGGCTAATAAAGCACTTAGTTTAATAAGCATAACGTTTTCAAAAATGTTTGTCTTTGTCTCTTAGTTCCCAAACAACACATTTGATCACTAATATCTAAAGGGAGAGTGATAACTCATCAGAAAAAAAAACAGATCAATAGAGAGAGAGAGAGATAAAGCAGCATAAGCAAACAGATTATAAACCAGGAGTAAGTGTAGGCCATACGGAGTTCTTGAAGCAGCAACATTTATTTTCATTTACTAATCACTTAATGAATTCTTTAATGGTTGAATATTGTTAAGTTATCTGTTAGTTTTGAGAATAGAATTTCAGCGTGTAGGGAGCCTTTAGAAAATAACATTTCACAAGTGAAGAGCATAAAAGATGGCCTTTACAACTGTATGCAGTCAGTACTATGGAAGGAGTAGGATGTGTTTCTAATGGTCAGTTTGTTGAGCTTAGGGGACAATATCATTCATGCAGAATTTTAAAAGTCAGGGTATTCAGTAGAAGTGTTGTCCTAGCTTCTTCAGGGAGCCAGTCACCCCTGCTTAGTGTAATACAGTGGTGTTTTCTGCTGTTAGATGGATGACTGCATCATCACCATCATCATTAACATTGTTTTTCCCATTTTGTACATGGGTCAGTGTGTTGCATCAACTGTCACCGTCTCTCTCGATGCAATCCCACTCTTCTATCTTCTTTGACAGGCATGCCTGACTATCACTGGTCTTCTCTCATACAGTCTATCCACTTAATTCCTAAACAGACAAATATAGTATGTGAAAGATGCACTTATATGCCACTGATGGCTAGATTCTCACATACAGACAATAAATGCAACAAACAGGTTGTCAGTGACTCACACACACCACTCTAATGACTACCAACTTAGACCTATATATGCTGAGGTGTTCACATGTAACTTTCCCAAGGCCTCACAACCACATTCCTCAGAAACCCTACATTCACACAAACAAGACACATACCAGCATGACACATAAAGCCACATCTCATTGATTCTCAGCTCACATTCTAGTTATAGGTGACTCTATTGTGAGACACACAGATGTCCCCTTTACAAGGCTGGATAAAGAGATGGTTACAGTTAGTTGCCTGTCAGGGGCCATGATCTGGCAGATCACAGAAGCATTCAGGCCACTCACCCCTAAGTACCAGTCTGAGCCTGTTATAGTCCATGTAAGAGTGAATGGCCTGAAATGTATCTCCCTGGACTATATGAAGGGAGACATGATTGAAGTCACTGAATATGTATCACAGGCAGGAATGAGCTTAATACCGAGCAGCATTCTGCTATCTCCAAGGAGATGCCATAATACAGACAAGAAATGATTAACTTTAACAAGTAGCTTAACTACTAGTGCCATTCCAAAGGTGTCCAGTATTTGTCAACCAGGAAAGACTTTGTCGACAGACCACACTGCTTTGTTAGGGATGGCCTCTAACTGTCATCTCTTGGTTTTGAATATTGCCTACCCTTATTCTGCCTTTTTTAGGCATTGCCAAACAGACAAACCCTCCAACATAACAAACGATACTCAGGACAAGCTAAAGGTGTTGCTGCTCAATGCTGGGAGTCCCAACAGGAAACTGCACTCCCTGGAACCTGTCCTCAGTCTAGAGAATGATGTCTGTGCAGTCAAACAAACATGGTTTGAAAACACAGAAAGCACCTCACATGTTCTGTCCACATACTTAACTTGAGAGTTAAAGGAGGAGGTGTATCTATCTACATAAAGTATAATCTCACCTCAAGAATAGTCAAACAATATGACGTTAGAACTATTCCATGTCCAACTATCTGTAGGAAAAATCCATTACCAAATATTTGTTAGCTACAGATCTCCCTCCATGAATAAGGATACCCACACATCATAGAGCTACTTGAATCTCCAGCTCAACATCATACTCATGGGTGATTTTTAACTACATCTCCTTTAAGTGGGAGGCATAAATGATCACTAAAGTACAGGCCCAAAACATTCCTTGACTTTATAAATTCAAATACCCTGGATCAGCTGGTCTGCACTCCCACCAGGGAAATGAATATCCTAGATCTGATGCTCTCAAATATGGAGAGTGCTGGTCTCTCCATGTGTGATGTCTTTACTGTTAATATCAGATCACAAAGTGTTTTCTCTTGAAATTAAGGTAAAACTAGACCCCCAAACCCTAAAAACTTAAAAAACTTTTCTAAGGCAAACAACCCTGTATTAAGTGATGGCATGCTAGATTTCAAGCTCCCCCAAATCCAGAAAACATAGTAGCCTATGTAGAGCAGTACACTAATGCCCTGTATAACCACATAAACAGCTGCATGAAAGAATAATCATGGACCTGATAAACAAAGAGATAGAAAACCACCAAACACATCATGCTTGCTAAACCTGGTGAACTTCTTTCGGAAGGTCACTAACGCTATGGATGAGGGTAAAACAGTGCAAACCACCTACCTTGACCTGGCCAATGCATTTGACACAATACCTCACTTAGGTATTATGAATAAACTCACAGAACAGAGCATAAATCTGTACATCATCAGATGGATAGCCAAGTGCCTCAAGGACAGGACACATTTGATCAAAGTGGGCAATTCTAGCTCCAGCAAGTTGCTAGTCACTAGTGGTGTGCCACAGAACTTAGTGTTGGGCCACTCCTGTTCAGAATTTAGTTTGCAGATGTCGAGGCCAATGTGGAAGTCCTCTGGATGGCAAAGTTTACAGAAAACTGCAAGCTGAGGACAATCATTAAAACCCCCAGTGATGTAGATATCCTTCAGGAAGGTCTAAACCAGACATATGATTGGTGTCAGAACCATGGCCTGAAACTAAATGTTAAGAATTGCATTATCATACCCTTTGGGAAAACAAATACCCCTGCTAACTACAACATTAAGAACACACCCTAGGAGTAGACTTGGAGATAAGGGATCTGGGTACCCAGGTAGATAGCAGTGTGAACTTCAACCCCCATGTATCGACAGTGGTAGGGAAGGTATTCTATGTGGCTCAATTTATAAGTGAAGATATGCCATCCAAATCTAGGGAGATTATAGTCCCACTGTACACAGCCCTTATTAGACCAATAATGGAGCACAATGTGTCATTTGGGATGATTGTGCACTTGACCAGACACCTTCAACAGCTGGAGCAACCTCAATGGATCCTCACAAAGAAAATGCAGGGTGTAAACAACATATCCTATGCTGATAGACTGAAAGGCCCTTCTCTTTACTCTGTCTCCTATTGACTGTTAAGAGGTGACCTGTGTCTGACCTACAAGCTGCTCACAAATCCAGCCATGGTGGAGCTACTGCATATCCACAAGACAAACAGCATGAGGGTCACTCTTTCCAAAATCTGAACCCAGTCAGTGTGTCAAACTGAACATGCTGGAGAGACAGATACATGTCTCAGAGACTGCCACTTCTTTGGAGTTTGGTTTCTAGTCATAATTCATAATTTCCTAAAGGTACTTGCATTCTTAATACTATCTTAATCTATTTATAATGGGATTTTCATGCATCTGCTCCATCAGATACCAATTTATTGCAACTGTTGTTTCCATGTATTTTTTTAAATGTCTCATTAAATGCTTTTGTAAACTTTGTAATTGTTTTTGTAAATCTGTAACTTTCTATATTTGTATTCACTGCAGCTTTTCTCCCCAGGACTCCATTGAAAATGGGCTCCTCGTGGCCCAATGGACCATCCTGGTAAACAAACAGCAAATAAATAAATAAATAAATATTCACATGAAGGAGAGTCCTTCCCTGGCCTTCTTCAAGACCAGTCTGGATCGATAGATGGGAACAATGAATTCACACCCAAGGTGGTGCCCATGTCCCTTTTGGATAGGGACAATCTGTAAAAACTGTAAAAATACCCAAAGCATAGGCACAAATTCATGCCTTCCTCCTGTTGCTACTAGACATATACCAGGTAAATCAGATTATTTTGGCTAGGCTTATAAAGGCTCTTGAGTCATTAGCCTAATAATTTCCTATGAACCTATGAATTTATGAAGTCTAAGCATGAAATCTTGAGATACCCATTGTACATGAAACATAAGAAATGTTGGGTCCAATTAAGATGAAGATTTAGTTGGAGAGATAGCTGTAAAACCAGTGAAAGACATCAGAAGAGAGACCTATCCCTGCAAGTCTGTGAAGTAACAAAGAGTGGTCAAAAGTGCTGAATGCTTTCTTTGGCTCTATGAAGACTGAAAAAGCAATTTTGTCATGGTCCATATTTGAATAGATAAAATCAGAAAGTATTAAGCTGTGATAGTACTGTCGGGGTGAAATGAAATTCAGTGAAATTATAATATATAAATAAATAAATATATAAATTATATATATATAGATAGACAGATAGATATAGCCATAGATATAGATATGGATATAGATATGGATATAGATATAGATATATAGATATAGATATTTTTGACATATCACATTTAATCAGCACTTTTAATTCATTTTATTATAGTTCATTGTGAAGTTAGGTTTTATGTACGATTAGTTCTGATAATTATTTATACACCCCTTATGTAGCTAACTCTTACTTGTAATTTCATAGCTATGTAAATATCTAGCTTTCATTTAATTGGAAGGTACCAACTAGGTTCAGTGCTGTAGTCCATTCAGAGTTACACTTGTTTTAAGTCTAAGTCAAGTGTTTAAAAAGTATATACAATAGCAGAGTGTTGTAATTTTTAAAATTCACTCAAGTTTTATCATGTGCGGCACAATTGGTTTGGGCTAATTAAACTGACCACAAAACTTATTAGTGGTAACTGCAGTAACAGACCAGATAGGTTTTGCTCTATAATTTGACAGATTTGCTTTAAAAACATTTTTGTTTATATTACATTTATGTTTACATACCTGAGAAAGTCATGTATGTAGATTGATGTTTATAACCTCTAAATGTTGTCATAGCAAGACCTTAGAAGTACAACATTTGCACACTTAGAATGATGGAAAATCAATGATGGAAAATCCAAAGAGAGGGACGTGCTATAATCATTTGTGAAGGCTGACAGTAATCTTTCTGAATTAACTACAGTTACAAATCAGCACAAAGGCTCCAGGTAGCACGTGACACAAGTTATCAGGAAATTAAATGAAAGAATTCACACTAAGACAGGAAGCAGTGATGTAAACATGTAATGGATGGTTTCTGGATAACAGAATGTCCATTTAATTAAAAGAGGGTTTACTGGACCAAACAACAAGGTCAAAGTAATCTGGTCACCTGTTAAAAAAATGAAAAAAGAAAAAAAAGCTGAAGCCATGTTAATTCAGTGTGACTCTAAGCCCTTTTTATTCAGCTTTGTGATTGGTCAAGCAAGTGCCCTTCAGAGTTAATGTTTATAGCTATGTTTTTCATCTTAAACGTAAATGTTTGGCTCATTGAGGGGATATGATTTTCAGTGTATGAAGTGGAACCTTCCTATACCTTCAAAAAAGACATTATGCTTTTAGATATGTATATTTGTTTTATAACATTTTTATTATCATATATTAATGTTTCGTTGTTAAAAATTTCAATAAAAACAATTGAGAGAAAAAAAAGAAAAAGACATTATGGGTAACGAAGTGATGCAAAAAATAATATGCTTAAGTTTCCCAATCAGCCTGACAGCACAGAGGCAAGATCCATCTATGGCTGTCAGTAACTGAGGATTGAGATTGGTCAATGAATTCTGATTGGATCAGACAGAATAATAGGATGAATTGGCCAAAAATAAGTTTTCCAGAGGGCAATGAGGGAAACATGGCAACCTGGACAACTTCTCATAGAGACACAGAGCACTGCAAGATATCTGATGTTAAAACTGGGAGTGATAGATGTCTAGTGTGTGATATACAGGTATATACATCTCATGTGTTGACATAACTGCAGGTCACTTAATAGGATAGGTACTGTGATTAATATTTTGCAGTATGATGACCCTCTGTGCTCCTTTGCTCCTTGCCAAATTTAGTCCTCGCTCCCACATGATTGGTTGAGATTTTCAGTCCCTTCCCCTGAAAAGCTGTGAGTCTCTCTTGGCGTAAGGCATGACTGGGATAATCTGAAAAGGAGATAATGCAGTACTCACGGTAGGTTAGAAAGTGGCAGGATATACAACAATCATCAGGTGGGAAAAACCCATATGTCAGCAGAGGTCAGATAGCAAATGAGATTAGCAGTCAAAAACAGTACTTTATTTCTTTTTTAAAGAGATAGCAGAGGAGCACTGTTTGGTTAAGTGACTGGAGATTGAGGGATTCAAATACATGACTACAGGATGAAGCCCATTGGCTCATTAGTTATCATTAAATTAAGTCAAAATGTTACAGTACACTGGATCTATGGGTAGTAGTCAATACATTTTTCTGTGTTTATGTACATCCAGTTTTTATATGTTCCTTCCTATGTGTGACATTAATTGGGCTTCTTAGTAAAGCTAGCTAATGAAAAATGTTTCACAGTCAACATGGACTGAATACTGAATATTTACCTGCATTGTAATATTCCACTATTACTTGTTATATGAAAATAAAAGAATAATTCAAAGTTGTAAAGAATAACATGTAAAATATCTGAATTAATATAAATATGCAAATTAAGATAAAAAAATGAAAGAAATCTGGAGCGTTTCTCCCCGGGCCTCCACTGAAAACAGGCTCTGTGGAACCTAGTCGGACATTCCCGGTCAACAAATGTTAAATAAAAAAAATAAATAAATAAATAAAAATAATGAATGACAAAAAAAATGGCTAGGATTCAGAAAGGCTTGCTACAATGGGGAAGCTTTAGCTTGGAAGTTTTTCCCATACAGGTAAGATTTTTTGATTCTTAGACTACCCTGCCTCTCTGATTTTCTCCTCATAGGGGTCTCAGTGCAAAAAGCAGCCTCACAGGTAGAACTGCACAATAATACATACGTCTGGGGGAGCAGCTAAGATATGCCAGTGGTCCAACTTTGCTTAGCTGAGTAATTCTCTGAATCACATGACCACATGAAATTTCACTACTGGAGGAAAAAGGGACCACCATAAAAACACAGTGAGCATTCATTCACTCATCTTGGAGTACTCACTGCATCGGTAAGCTCGGCAAAGATGTGGGGTTGGGATAACATGTTATTGTGTGTGTGTGTGTGTGTGTGTGTGTGTGTGTGTGTGTGTGTGTGTGTGTGTGTGTGTGTGTGTGTGTGTGTGCGTGTGTGTGTTTATGTGTTTGTGTGTCTGTAAGAATGAAGAGGTATGAATGTATATGTCTGTATGAATGAAGAGACATGAATATATGTGCATGTCTGTGTGTGTGTGTGTGTGTGTGTGTGTGTGTGTGTGTGTGTGTGTGTGTGTGTGTGTCTGTGGGTGTGTCTGTTTCTGTGTGTGTTTGAATTGTGCATGTGGGTGAATGGGTGAGACTTTCTGTGAGAATGATTGACTACGGGGGGGCTAATTTGTTGATGGGTGAATATGTGTGCAAGTGTGTGTGTGTGTGTGTGTGTGTGTGTGTGTGTGTGTGTGTGTGTGTGTGTGTGTGCGTGTGTGCGTGTGTGTGTGTGTGTGTGTGTGTGTGTGTGTGTGTGTGTGTGAGTGAGTGTCTGGAAATGTGTGTGCACGTCTGTGTGTGTGTGGGGGGGGTGCCTGTGTGTAGGGGTGCTTTTGCCAACTTGACATTTGGACCACTTAGGAGAACACTAGTGTAATCAAGTCTTACTGTGCTAGTGTGGGCTAGTGTGTGTGATTTACATGCATGCTAATAAGGAGATAATGAGGTCTTTCTCATTGTGCTCATAGCTGTTTCTGAATTACATTTCCTCACCACAGTGGTAATTGACTGACCTGCACTGGGCAAATGCTGTAAGTGGTGAGCCTTTTCCTGAATCCCCACCTTAAACTAATAAAGCATGCCCAAACCTAACAGGGAATCAAAGTGATTAAGTTCAAACTAAATGAATTCTCTGTCAGCTATCCAACATACCTACTCATCAAACAAAACTGAAAAAAACATACTCACTCAGAGCTATTATTACCTCCTGTGAGAAAAATATATAATATAGTTTGCTATAAATAATTTAATAAAATGAAAAAAAAGTACCACATTAATTGTAGCACAGTCTGGTTATTTATTTACCAACTAGAATGGTTTAAGAGATCCAAAAATATGTAGCCACCTACTTTGGTTCATAGGTTCATAGGTTCATAGGTTCATACTAGGCTATCTGCCCTGGGGCAATTATAAGCCTAGCCCGATTCTGTATGGCTTACGCCACCCCTTGATTTGAGTATACTGTGCCCTTTTTAAGGTTTAGTTTACTGTGCCTCTGTCTAATAGTGACACGGGAGTAATCCCTGGGACAAACCTACGATCCCCCATCCACTTATCGAGATTCTTCTTGAAGAGATTCAGTGAGGTGCTCTGCCTCACATGAACTGGAATTCTATTCCAGAGCAAAGGGAGCCTCTGGGTTATGAACCTGTCCCTCCAGCAAGTTCTATTTATTTCTGTGCTGAGGTTCAAGTCCCTCGAGCATGTGGCTCTAAGGGATTTAGATTTACTGAGGTGGAGCATGTCCATTAATTCTGGATTTGACATAGCTTTGTATGTCAGGCATAGATCGCCTCGAAGTAGGCGGTATGCAACTGAGTAGAGCTGGAGTTTTTTAACCGAGCAGCATATGGCATCTGTTTGAGACCCTTGATCCTCTTGGTGAGATACTTTTGGGGTCTTTCTAATTTCTGTAGGTGTCAGGTAAGGTACATCCCAAAAGGGGCATTGTATTCTATGATGGGCCTGATGAGGGATGAATAAAGGGGCACGATTACCTCTCTTGATCTAGATGTGAAACCCTTAGTGATGAGGTGGGCTATGTAGAAGGTCTTTCTAACCACTTTGGGAATGTGGTTTTCAAAGGAGAGATTGCTATCAACTTGGGTCCCCAGGTCCCTAATAACTTTCTCTGTGCTTAATGGGTTTCTGCCTATGTGGTAATTTGTGGGCACATTGTTTTTGCCAAAGGGTATGACTATACATTTTTTGGCATTTAGCTTTAAACCATGGTGCTGGCACCAGTTATCTGTCTCTGTGAGACCTTTTGAAGGATGTTTGTGTCAGCTGGAGAGTTGATTATGGCCCAGTTTGCAGTCATCTGCGAACTTGGTGAGCCATAGTCCTCCCACGTTGCCTGTACCTCGGAAAAGTATATACCGAACAAGAGTGGTCCCAGGACAGAACCCTGTGGGACACCACTTGTGACAGGTTTCTAGTCTGACATGGCTCCAGCAACTCTCACTCTGTGGGTTCTGTCTTTGAGCCAGTTTGCGACCCATCTTGTGACATAGGGGTTTATATTTAAGCTGGATAGCTTATCTATGATGCCCGAGTGGGGTATTGTGTCAAATGCCTTTGCAAGGTCCAGATAGGCTGTGTGGACTACCTTCCCTTCATCTATGACTTTGGTGACTGTTTCAAAGAAGTCAACCAGGTTCAAAAGGCAGGATTTGCCCTTGACAAAGCCGAACTGGGTAGGATCTAGTGTCTGTAGGTCCCCAATGTCTTTGTTTATGAGCTCCATGATGATCCTCTCCATAGCCTTGCAGACTAAGCTAGTAAGGCTTATGGGGCGATGGTTTCCAGGGTCCGTAGAGGCTCCACCTTTGTGGAGTGGGACCACTGTTGCTGTATGCCATTCTGTGGGCACATATCCTGTAGTGAGGCTGAGATTGTATAGCTGTTTTATTTGAGGGATTAGTTCCTCTTGTAGTTCATGTAGGACGCAACCTGGGATGCCATCTGGTCCCATGGAAGCAGTGTTTTTTGCTTTGGAGAGGGCAGCCTTCACCTGAGCATCTGAGATGTTTGAGAGGCAGCCCTCTGCCGGGATAGATAATTGCTCTTGTGGGGGGGGGGTGGAGAAGTTTGCACTGAACCTGTCTGCCAGGATATTGGCGATGTCTGTGGGTTTAGTGTATTTTTTGTCGTTTAGAATCAACTCAGAACAAGTCTGGGAGTTGCATCCCAGGTTTCTAACATAACTGAAAAAAACCTTATGATTGTCTTTGGTGTCCTGTGCAATTTTTCTCTCGAAGCTGGCCTTGGAGGATTTTATGAGGGATCGTAATTTTTTGCTAGTACTGATCAGAGATGCCTTCCTATTAGGGATTTTGCTCTATCATGTAGTAGCTTCCTCCTTCTGTTGTACAGTTTATTTATGGCAGGGTCCACCAGACTGACGCCTGTCTTTGGATGATTGGGTCTTGGTTTTGTTTGGGATAGCATGATCCATGCATTCCTGGAGATGTCCGTAGAATGCATTTATATAGGATTCTGCAGTTTGGGCGTAGTTTCCACTGGCCCTGGGGCCTTGAAGGATTCCACTTCAGTTTTGAGAAGTGAGAAGTTCGCTTTTGAGAAGTTTTTCACTGTGGTTTTCTGGGCTGGGGGCGGGGTCGGGATGTGGACATCCAGTGAAATTAATTTATGGTCTGATCTTACCAATGAGGGATATACTTCTGGTGTGGAGCATAGAGTCCCCATGTTGGTAATGATCAGGTCTAGTATGTTGTCCCCTCTTGTGGGAGTGGTGACTAGCTGTTCCATAGCATTTTAGTTTATAATTTCCAGGAATCTTTGGGCTAAGGTGCTGGGGCTTGAGTAGTGCTCCCAGTCAATGTTTGGGTAGTTGAAGTCGCCCAATATAATGGTGTTCGGAGAGATCTTCATGTTCTCCAATGTTTTCAGGAAAGCCGAATGGGATTCCTGACTTTGAGAGGGTGGTCTGTAGGATGCTATAAACTGAAAAGCAGTCTTGCCCACTGTTAGTTGCACATGGATGGTCTCCGTTACTTTGTGCAATGTCACTAACCTGGAGGTGTGGATATCTTTGATAAAAATGGAAACTCCCCCTCCTTTTGTGGTTCGGTCCGGGTTTTGGGGCCGAAAAGCATGATATGAGGTATAGCCTGGTAGTGCTGGGGTGCTCTCTGGAGCCTTGAACCAGGTTTCTGTCACTGCACAGATATCGATGTTCTCCATACTGAGGAGAGCTTCGCGTGCATGCATCTTGATGTTAAGACTTCTGGCGTTTAGCAGCATTGCCCTTAGTTTCTTGTTCCTTGTGCTGTCTATGGGGGTGGGTTTGACTTTTGAGCCTTGCCTAAAAAGGCACTATGGGGGTGGCAAGAGCCTTTGCCAATATCCGAAAGCCCAGTGGTGACAGGTGCAAGCCATCCCTAGCGAAGCAACGTGGCTTGTCGAGCATGTCATCCCAGGCTGATAGACACTGGATCCCCTTTGAATGACACCAAAATTTTAGCCAGTTGTTAAAATCGATCATTTTGTCTTTGTACTGTGGCATCATTCTAGGTGAGGGTAAGATGCTGCTCAAGGTCAGGGTCATACCAGCCTGGGCTACATGATCAGAGAGCTCCTCTATGTCTCTTTTCATGTAGTCAGGGAGGTGCGTCTCAGGTCATTCACACCAGCATTTACAATGACTGAGTCATATTTGTATTTGCTTTGGAGTGACCTGAGTGCTTGCGTTATGTGTCGGATCCTAGCACCAGACAGGCAGCTCACCATGACCTTCTCTTTATTCAGCCTGGTGAGCGGGACGTCAGTGTGTCTGACAATAGAGTCACCTATAACAAGAGTATCAGGTGTGTTATTCAGCCTTAAGGGCTGTGGCTGCTTGACACACTGACTTTGTGGGTTATGTGTTGTGTGTGTTTTGTTTTGAGGTAGCGTTTGCTTGGATGTCTGCTGTGGAGGTCTCTGTTGCTTAGGTAGATTTTTATTTAGAGCCTCCAAATATGTTTTTGTGTATTTATGTGTTCGGTTTGCTGATGTGGTGGGACTATGTGATACTGGAATTGTGTTGTGTGAGGTTACCTTCTCCTCCTGACTGGTTACACCAGTTTTGAGATGAGAGAGCTCAGCCTCCAGTTTGGCTAAATAGTTGCATCTCTCACATATATTTGAACCTGTTTGGAGGAGGAGAGGGTTGTCCGTGTACATGAGACAGTTGTAACATTGCCTCAAAATTCCCAGATTCACCAGCTGGACTGGAGAGGAAACCACTGACTGACCTTTGAACATGCTAGAGTAACAGGGAAACTGAATTTAAGATGGACCAATAGAGGACAGGGTAATCGTAGAGAGTATAAGAGTAAGTAGTGCTTATGGTTTAATAGTGCTAACTTGTAGGATTACTTAATTGGACCAGTGAAGGGCCTTAGAATGAGAATATGGTGTTTAAATTGAGAGATAGAGCAGTTCTATGGGAAAAAGTGAAGAGCAGACTTTGTGGAGCCAGGAATAGTTTAAACCCAATTAGCGCTGCCGTTGTTGCTATGCTCAAAAAGCAGCATAAAACCGAGCAAAAGAGGGTTTTAAGAGAAAGATGAAGGCGTTTTGGAATTGACCCAAAATGGCCAATAAAACTACAGTTTCAAGTCAGTAACCACTCCCACAGGGGCAGGCAGGCTGCTCAATGTTTTTCACTGCCACTGATCAACAGAGAGACTTTCCTTTAGCCCAAGCAAAAAATGGCCTCACAGAAACTTACAAACAGTTCAAGAACAGCAAGCCTGTAACTGAACTTTTAAATCTCAGAAAAGTGGGAAAAAAGCAAGATTTTTTTTGTTTTTTTGTTTTTTCAGAGATAGCAGAGGTTAACAAGTTTCACCAAGTTATAACAGTGCAGTTAATGACCCCACACAAGAGTGCTAGGCCAAAGACAGATAAAATGCAAGTTTTGAGAAAAAAACGATTTTAAAAATAAGTGCAAACAGGAAATTCAGTAAACAGCTCTAGGTTGTGCTCTAAATACAGTTACTAATGCAGAAATCAAATTTAACAAGCCAGAATGAGCATTTTCTGGCTTGTTAAACTTGATTTCTGCATTGGTAACTGTATTTAGAACACAACCTAGAGCTGTTTACAATTTCTGTTTGCTATTTTTAAAATCGATTTTTCTTAAAACTTGCATTTTATCTGTCTCTGGCCTAACTCAAGTGAATTCATTACTGCACTGTTATAACTTTGTTGATACTTGTGAACCTCTGCTATCTTTAAAAACAGAAAAACAAAAAAATCTTACTTTCCCACTTTCTGAATTTAAAAAGTTCAGTTACAGGCTTGCTGTTCTGAACTGTTTGTAAGATTCTTGGAGGCCATTTTTTGCTTGGGCAAAAGGAAGTCTCTGTTCATCAGTGGCAGTAATAAACATTGAGCAGCCTGCCTGCCCTGGGAGTGGTTACTGCTTGAAACTGGGTAGTTTTATTGGCCATTTTGGGTCAATTCCAAACTCCTTGATCTCCTCTTAAAACCCTCTTTGCTGTTTTATGCTGCGTTTTTGTGCATAAGCGCGCAACAATGGGCAGCCAATTGGGTTTAAACTATTCCTGTCTCCACCTAAGTTTCTTCACTCTTTTCCCTAGAACTGCTCTATCTCTCAAATTAAACACCATATTCTCACTCTAAGGCCTTCACTGGTCCAAATAAGTAATCTTACAAGTTAGCACTATTAAACCATAAGCACTACTTGCTCTTATACTCTCTACGTTACCTTGACCTATTGGTCGTCTTAATTCAGTTTCCCTATATTACTCTAGCATGTCCAAAGGTCAGTCAATGGTTTCCTCTCCAGTCAGCTGGTGAATCTGGGAATTTTGAGGCAATGTTACAACTGTCTCATGTACACGGACAACCCTCTCCTCCAAACAGGTTCAAATATATGTGAGAGATGCAACTAGTAGCCAAACTGGAGGCTGAGCTCTTCTCATCTCAAAACTGGTGAAACCAGTCAGGAGGAGAAGGTAACCTCACACAACACAATTCCAGTATCACATGATATTCCCACCACATCAGCTGAACCAAACACATAAATACACAAAAAACATACTCAGAGGCTCTAAATAAAAATCTACCTAAGCAACAGAGACCTCCAAAGCAGACATCCAAGCAAACGCTACCCCAAAACAAAACACGCGCAACACACATATAGCCCACAAAGTCAGTGTGTCAAGCAGCCACAGCCCTTAAGGCTGAATAACACACCTGATACTCTTGTAATAGGTGACTCTGTTGTCAGACACACTGACGTCCCGCTCACCAGGCTGAACAAAGAGAAGGTCACAGTGAGCTGCCTGTCAGGCGCTAGGATCCGCCACATAACGCAAGCACTCAGATCACTCCAAAGCAAATACAAATATGACTCAGTCATTGTACATGCTGGTGTGAATGACCTGAGACGTACCTCCCTGGACTACATGAAAGAGACATAGAGGAGCTCTCTGATCATGTAGCCCAGGCTGGTATGACCCTGACCTTGGAGCAGCATCTTACTCACCTAGAATGATGCCACAGTACAAAGACAAAATGATCGATTTTAACAACTGGCTAAAAATTTTGGTGTCATTCAAAGGGATCAGTGTCTGTCAGCCTGGGATGACATGCTTGATAAGCCCACGTTAGCTTCACTGGGAATGACTTTCACCTGTCACCACTGGGCTTTTGGATATTGGCAAAGCTCTTGCCACCCCCCATAGTGCCTTTTTTAGGCAAGGCTCAAAAGTCAAACCCACCTCCATACACAGCACAAGGAACAAGAAACTAAGGGTAATGCTGCTTTCGCGCCAGAAGTCTTAACCTCAAGATGCTGCGCACTTTTCGAAGCTCTCCCCTCAGTATTATGGAGAACATGGAATATCTGTGCATTGACAGAAATCTGGTTCAAGGCTCAGAGAGCACCCCAGCACTACTGGAGTTATACCTCATATCATGCTTTTTGGCCCCAAAACCGGACCGAACCACAAAAGGAGGGAGTTTCATATTTATCAAGGATATCCACACCTCCAGTGTTAGTGGCATTGCACGGCGTATCGGAGAGATCATCCATGTGCAACTCACACAGTGGTCAAGACACCGCTTTCAATTTATAGCATCCTACAGACCACCCTCTCAAAGTCAGGAATCCCCTTGGCTTTCCTGAAAACATTGGAGAACATGAAGATCTCTCCGAGAACTTACCATTATATTGGGTGACTTCAACTACCCAAACATAGACTGGGAGCACTACTCAAGCCCCAGCACCTTAGCCCAAAGGTTCCTGGAAATTATAAACTCAGATGCTATGGAACAACTAGTCACCACTCCCACAAGAGGGGATAATGATACTAGACCTGATCATTACCAACATGGGTACTCTATGCTCCATACCAAGTATATCCCTCATTGGTAAGATCAGACCATAAATTAATTTCACTGGATATCCACATCCTAATTCCCACCCCACTACCCAGAAAAACACAGTGAAAAACTTCTCCAAAGCGAACTTCTCACTTCTCAAAACCGAAGTGGGGTTAATCCTTCAAGGCCCCAGGGGCCAGTGGAAACTACGTGCCCAAAACTGCAGAATCCTATATAAGCGCATTCTATATGGACATCTCCAGGAATGCATGGATCATGCCTATCCCAAACAAAACCAGACCCAATCATCCAAAGGCAGGCGTCCAGTCTGGTGGACCCCAGCCATAAATAAACTGTACAACAGAAGGAGGAAGCTACTACATGATAGAGCAATATCCTTAATAGGGAAGAGGCAGCTCTGATCAGTACTAGCAAAAAGTACTATCCCTCATAAAATCCTCCAAAGCCAGCCGAGAGAAAAAGGAAAAAAAAAATTGGCCAAAAAAGGACCAACTAAAGACAAAAAAAAAAACCCCCTAAAGGGCTTTTTTCCCCCCCCCGATTCTATTCCAGAGCAAAGGAGCCTCTGGGTTATGAACCTGTCCCTCCAGCAAGTTCTATTTATTTCTGTGCTGAGGTTCAAGTCCCTCGAGCATGTGGCTCTAAGGGATTTAGATTTACTGAGGTGGAGCATGTCCATTAATTCTGGATTTGACATAGCTTTGTATGTCAGGCATAGATCGCCTCGAAGTAGGCGGTATGCAACTGAGTAGAGCTGGAGTTTTTTTAACCGAGCAGCATATGGCATCTGTTTGAGACCCTTGATCCTCTTGGTGAGATACTTTTGGGGTCTTTCTAATTGCTGCAGGTGTCGGGTAAGGTACATCCCAAAAGGGGCATTGTATTCTATGATGGGCCTGGTGAGGGATGAATAAAGGGGCACGATTATCTCTCTTGATCTAGATGTAAAACCCTTAGTGATGAGGTGGGCTATGTAGAAGGTCTTTCTAACCACTTTGGCAATGTGGTTTTCAAAGGAGAGATTGCTATCAACTTGGGTCCCCAGGTCCCTAATAACATTCTCTGTACTTAATGGGTTACCTCCTATGTGGTAATTTGTGGGCACATTGTTTTTGCTAAAGGGTATGACTATACATTTTTTGGCATTTAGCTTTAAACCATGGCGCTGGCACCAGTTATCTGTCTCTGTGAGACCTTTTTGAAGGATGTTTGTGTCAGCTGGAGAGTTGATTATGGTGCCCAGTTTGCAGTCATCTGCGAACTTGGTGAGCCATAGTCCTCCCACGTTTGCCTGTACCTCGGAAAAGTATATACCGAACAAGAGTGGTCCCAGGATAGAACCCTGTGGGATGCCACTTGTGACAGGTTTCAAGTCTGACATGGCTCCAGCAACTCTCACTCTGTGGGTTCTGTCTTTGAGCCAGTTTGCGACCCATCTTGTGACATAGGGGTTTATATTTAAGCTGGATAGCTTATCTATGATGCCCGAGTGGGGTATTGTGTCAAATGCCTTTGCAAGGTCCAGATAGGCTGTGTGGACTGCCTTCCCTTCATCTATGGCTTTGGTGACTGTTTCAAAGAAGTCAACCAGGTTCAAAAGGCAGGATTTGCCCTTGACAAAGCCGAACTGGGTAGGATCTAGTGTCTGTAGGTCCCCAATGTCTTTGTTTATGAGCTCCATGATCATCCTTTTCATAGCCTTGCAGACTAAGCTAGTAAGGCTTATGGGGCGATAGTTTCCAGGGTTCATAGAGGCTCCACCTTTGTGGAGTGGGACCACTGTTGCTGTATGCCATTCTGTGGGCACATATCCTGTAGTGAGGCTGAGATTGTACAGCTGTTTTATTTGAGGGATTAGTTCCTCTTGTAGTTCATGTAGGACGCAACCTAGGATGCCATCTGGTACCATGGAACCAGTGTTTTTTGCTTTGGAGAGGGCAGCCTTCACCTAAGCATCTGAGATGTTTGGGAGGCAGCCCTCTGCCGGGATAGATACTTGCTCTTTTGGGGGGGGGAGGGGGTGGAGAAGTTTGCACTAAACCTGTCTGCCAGGATATTGGCGATGTCTGTGGGTTCAGTGTATTTTATGTCGTTTAGAATCAACTCAGAACAAGTCTGGGAGTTGCATCCCAGGTTTCTAACATAACTGAAAAAAGCCTTATGATTGTCTTTGGTGTCCCAGCAATTTTTCTCTCGAAGCTGGCCTTGGAGGATTTTATGAGGGATCGTAATTTTTTGCTAGTACTAATCAGAGATGCCTTCCCTATTAGGGATTTTGCTCTATCATGTAGTAGCTTCCTCCTTCTGTTGTACAGTTTATTTATGGCAGGGGTCCACCAGACTGGACGCCTGTCTTTGGATGATTAGGTCTTGGTTTTGTTTGGGATAGCATGATCCATGCATTCCTGGAGATGTCCGTAGAATGCATTTATATAGGATTCTGCAGTTTGGGCTGTAGTTTCCACTGGCCCTGGGGCCTTGAAGGATTCCACTTCAGTTTTGAGAAGTGAGAAGTTCACTTTTGAGAAGTTTTTCACTGTGGTTTTCTGGGCTGGTGGTGGGGTCGGGATGTGGACATCCAGTGAAATGAATTTATGGTCTGATCTTACCAATGAGGGATATACTTCTGGTATAGAGCATAGAGTCCCCATGTTGGTAATGATCAGGTCTAGTATGTTGTCCCTCTGTGGGAGTGGTGACTAGTTGTTCCATAGCATTTGAGTTTATAATTTCCAGGAATCTTTGGGATAAGGTGCTGGGGCTTGAGTAGTGCTCCTAGTCAATGTTTGGGTAGTTGAAGTCACCCAATATAATGGTGTTCAGAGAGATCTTCATGTTCTCCAATGTTTTCAGGAAAGCCGAATGGGATTCCTGACTTTGAGAGGGTGGTCTGTAGGATGCTATAAGCTGAAAAGCAGTCTTGCCCACTGTTAGTTGCACATGGATGGTCTCCGATACTTCGTGCAATGCCACTAACCTGGAGGTGTGGATATCCTTGATAAATATGGAAACTCCCCCTCCTTTTGTGGTTCGTCCGGTTTTGGGGCCGAAAAGCATGATACAAGGTATAGCCTGGTAGTGCTAGGGTGCTCTCTGGAGCTTTGAACCAGGTTTTTGTCACTGCACAGATATCGATGTTCTCCATACTGAGGAGAGCTTTGAGTGCGTGCATCTTGAGGTTAAGACTTCTGGCGATTAGCAGCATTACCCTTAGTTTCTTGTTCCTTGTGCTGTCTATGGGGGTGGGTTTGACTTTGAGCCTTGCCTAAAAGGCACTATGGGGTGGCAAGAGCCTTTGCCAATATCCGAAAGCCCAGTGGTGACAGGTGCAAGCCATCCCTAGCGAAGCAACGTGGCTTGTCGAGCATGTCATCCCAGGCTGACAGACACTGGATCCCCTTTGAATGACACCAAAATTTTAGCCAGTTGTTAAAATCGATCATTTTGTCTTTGTACTGTGGCATCATTCTAGGTGAGGGTAAGATACTGCTCAAGGTCAGGGTCATACCAGCCTGGGCTACATGATCAAAGAGCTCCTCTATGTCTCTTTTCATGTACTCCAGGGAGGTACGTCTCAGGTCATTCACACCAGCATGTACAATGACTGAGTCATATTTGTATTTGCTTTGGAGTGACCTGAGTGCTTGCGTTATGTGTCAGATCCTAGCACCCGAAAGGCAGCTCACCGTGACCTTCTCTTTATTCAGCCTGGTGAGCGGGACGTCAGTGTGTCTGACAATAGAGTCACCTATAACAAGAGTATCAGGTGTGTTATTCAGCCTTAAGGGCTGTGGCTGCTTGACACACTGACTTTGTGGGTTATGTGTTGTGTGTGTTTTGTTTTGAGGTAGCGTTTGCTTGGATGTCTGCTTTGGAGGTCTCTGTTGCTTAGGTAGATTTTTATTTAGTGCCTCCGAATATGTTTTTGTGTATTTATGTGTTTGGTTTGCTGATGTGGTGGGACTATGTGATACTGGAATTGTGTTGTGTGAGGTTACCTTCTCCTCCTGACTGGTTATACCAGTTTTGAGATGAGAGAGCTCAGCCTCCAGTTTGGCTAAATAGTTGCATCTCTCACATATATTTGAACCTGTTTGGAGGAGGAGAGGGTTGTCCGTGTACATGAGACAGTTGTAACATTGCCTCAAAATTCCCAGATTCACCAGCTGGACTGGAGAGGAAACCATTGCCTGACCTTTGGACATGCTAGAGTAACAGGGAAACTGAATTTAAGATGGACCAATAGAGGACAGGGTAATCGTAGAGAGTATAAGAGTAAGTAGTGCTTATGGTTTAATAGTGCTAACTTGTAGGATTACTTAATTAGACCAGTGAAGGGCCTTAGAATGAGAATATGGTGTTTAAATTGAGAGATAGAGCAGTTCTAAGGGAAAAAGTGAAGAGCAGACTTTGTGGAGCCAGGAATAGTTTAAACCCAATTAGGAGGCGCTGCCCATTGTTGGGCTATGCTCAAAAATGCGCAAAACCATGCAAAAGAGGGTTTTAAGAGAGGAAGATGAAGGAGTTTTGGAATTGACCCAAAATGGCCAATAAAACTACAGTTTCAAGTCAGTAACCACTCCCACAGGGGCAGGCAGGCTGCTCAATGTTTTTCACTGCCACTGATCAACAGAGAGACTTTCCTTTAGCCCAAGCAAAAAATGGCCTCACAGAAACTTACAAACAGTTCAAGAACAGCAAGCCTGTAACTGAACTTTTTTAAATTTCAGAAAAGTGGGAAAAAAGCAAGATTTTTTTTTTTTTTTTTTTTTCAGAGATAGCAGAGGTTAACAAGTATCAACAAGTTATAACAGTGAAGTAAATTACCCCACACAAGAGTGCTAGGCCAAAGACAGATAAAATGCAAGTTTTGAGAAAAAAACGATTTTAAAAATAAGTGCAAACAGGAAATTCAGTAAACAGCTCTAGGTTGTGCTCTAAATACAGTTACTAATGCAGAAATCAAATTTAACAAGCCAGAATGAGCATTTTCTGGCTTGTTAAACTTGATTTCTGCATTGGTCAGTTGTACCTGAATAGAGCTTTTCCCTGATACAGCAATGTGGTCAGCTAGTCATAAACAAACACAAGAGGCTAAGAATAAATAAAATAAACAAATAGATAATTTTCTTGAGTTACATTTTATAGATGACAAAATTGTTGAAAGTGAAAAACCTATTTCATTACTTGGACAAAAAAAGGCCATGATCTCTACTTCACACCAGAATACTGAGGAATATAGTACTGATTTGACCTCCAGATAAGCTGTGCCATTTCAAAAATCCTTAGTGGGAAGACGATACAATAACTAGAGCTAGAGAGACTATAGAAGGAGTAAATGAGAAACCAAAGGGAAGAAGAGCCCCACTTCATGCCATACTTTGAACTAAGAAATGACCTGTTATACAGGCTAACCAAATGCTGAAAACATCTTCTGAACCAATTATTAGTTCCAGTGCCTTTTATAAGACTTGTATTAAAATTAGCAATACAGCCACATTTTGGCTGGCCATTTAGGAAGGGACAAATCAAAAATTATTTTGGCTCGATTTTATTGGCCAGGTGTTATAAAGGTCAGAACTTATCTTTAGTTCTGAAGGACAGCACCCAACCATAAATTTAGGAATCCCATGATGCATTTTTCCATCGCAGAGGTCTCTTTTTAATGTATAATAATGGATATTGTGGGTCCACTTGTGAAAATAAATAATGGGCATCAGTATGTCCTGGTATTAATGATTATGTATCACAATGTACTAAGGCAGTGCCCTTATAAAGTGTAAATGCAAAGTCCATAGCCAAAGAAGTTTTCTAAGGCAGGAATTCCCTGACAAAGCACCCCATGACCCCATGTTATCCAAAGTAAAACATGGATTTTTCCAGTGTTTTAAAGTGAAACAGCTAAGGACATCTGCATACCACCCTCAAACAGCTGGGCTAACTGAACATTTTAACAAACCTTTAACGTCTGTGGTGTGAAAGGCTACAGAGATAGATCAGAAAAAGAGAAATACCCAAAGCTCCAAATAGTCTTATACCATTTGAATTGCTATATGCTAGACATCCTCAATGCTTGCTACATAAAGCAAATGAAAGATGAAATCAAGAAAACACCCCTTTAAAAGTCTAATGGATGTACCTCTTAGAGCAAGAAATCTGGACAAAGTCATAAATAAAAGTGGGACAAAGGCCCAAAAATAGGGACACTTTTTAAATGTTACTCTTACAAACTTAGAAAGTTGACAGAATAACAGGCTTTGCATCAGCATGAATTTTCTGAAGGGTTTGAAGTCTGAAACTCAGATGCCTGTCATTACTTTCTAACTTCAATCTCAAATGATTTGCCACTAATTTGCCTGAAAAACACAATTTTATGAAAAACAGACCAAAAATATGAGGAAACATCTGGACATTCTGTGAAAATTTGTACAGTTGAGAGGTACGCTAATAGGGCATTTTATGATCTGCAGGACAGGTTAAGAACTATGGTGCCTATACTCAGGGAACATGTGGAGAGGGCACAGGAGACACAACAGAGAACAGTCACTCTCTGACTGTTAGTAGGGAACTTACAGCCCTTTTAGACAGTATAGCTTCTACTGGTGTTAGGACATATTTTTCAAATATCACATATAGAAAGGATAGTCAAGTCACCACGAATGAAAACATTTTTTTGGGAAATACATACATGGAAAAAATGTCCCTTTTAAAATGTGGAAATGTGTAGAGTATCCATGCTTACTTTTGGGCACATGTGTTCAGACAGGATGGCATGCATTTTTCAAGATCAGGGAAGATAATTTTTGCAGCAGATATTCTTTAATATTTGACAAACACTAGGCAGGATTTTTGACAGGGCGAAAATTTAACAATTCACAGATAGCAACATTTGATGCATCTCTGATGGTTGTTAATGTTAGGAGCATTAATAATAAAACCTTTTATTGGAAAGTTTGCTACGTTTCCACAAGACTGATGTTGTTACTCTTTGTGAAACATGGTTAAAGAACAATGATTGAAAACCAGTTCTGTCATGGCATAAATGTTTTTCACTGGAACAGGCATTCTAACAAAAAGTCAGGTGGAGGTGTTATGATAGGGGTTAAAAATAGTTATGAGTCCTGTGATTATTACATGTTCAGTGATAACACCAATACTATAGATTGTGTAACTGTGACAATAAAGACAACCCTGAAACATACAACAATTATTAGAGTGCATAGACCACCAAAGTCAAGTGCTGATGACCTAGAGGAATTAATACATTACTTGCATGAAACACAGGAGGGAAGAATAATATTAGCTGCGGACTTAAACGTACCAGAAACAGACTGGAATAATATTGATTCAACAAAATTAGTAAGGAAATTATTCACAACATATGTTCAGGAACAACAATTGCTTCAGATTGTAAAAAACTACCAGGGAATGGAAAATACTAGACATTGCTTGTGTTCCTCAAGAAATTACAGTTACTTCAAGTCAAATTTTAACACTGTTGATGTGTAGTGATCATAGGGTATTAAACGTTAATCTGTTGCTAGGTAATTCTGACAAACTAAAATCTAAACCAGTGCACAGAAGGTTAATTACAGATTATATGGAAGCAAGACAGTCACTATGTAAAACTAACTGGAATGATGTGTTCAGTGGAAAAAGTGCAGATGGAATGTGGAAAGTTTTGAAAGAGAAACTGAGTGCAAAAACTCAAAAAAAGTTTAACATCAAGATATAGGCATACAACATCAGGGGGATATATTTCCATGAAAAAAGATACCTGATTAAGGTGAGAGATAAAAAATGTAAGAACTTGAAGAGAGGTCAAACTAGAAATTTGAAAACTGAAATAAACAAGCTGGACAAACAAATTAAGCACAGTGTGAGACAAGATCGAGAACAACTTGAAGAAAATTTACATAAAGATATTGAGCATAATAAGAAACCTTTTTATAGATACATAATATGTGGAAGGAATAAAGGCATATACATTGATAAACTGTGTGTGGATTGTAAAATTTATTCTCAGACACAATAGATTATAAATATATTTAGAAAATCTTATGCAAAATAGTTTGGATCCACAAAGGAAGTAACAAGTTGTCCCAGTGACATTCAGATAATCTCAGAAACTGGAATCTAATTAAATTACATTGAAAAAGAACTGCACAAACTGGATTCAAGCAAAGCACAGGGAGGAGATGGAATTAGTCATAATAACCTAAGAACACTTCAGCAAGAATTTACAGTGCCATAATATCTATTATTTACTAGGATATATACATATGGGGAGATTCCTCAAGATTGGAGACATGCTGTTATTAAACCTGTCTTTTAGGGAAAAGCCCTAAAGCAGGAAAAACCCCGAGTCATACAGACCCTTAAGTCTACTTTCATGTTGTGCCCCAGAGTCATACAGACCCTTA
Source organism: Protopterus annectens (assembly GCF_019279795.1). NCBI lineage: Eukaryota > Metazoa > Chordata > Ceratodontiformes > Protopteridae > Protopterus > Protopterus annectens. The sequence continues at coordinate 1,022,873,500 of NC_056725.1, forward strand.
AGTCTACTTTCATGTTGTGGAAAAATAATGGAGAAGATAATATTGGATAAGTTATTGTCTGAAATGGATAGGTTGGGACTTGAAACCATATATCAACATGCATATGTTGAAAATGAAATTATTACCACCTGTAACATGATGTTCTATAATAATATAATAACAGCTATAAATGAAACAAATTGTCCTGTGATGCAATTTATATAGATTTAACTTCAGCATTTGACAGGGTCATACACAAACCACTGATCAATAAGTTAGAACAACTAGGTGTCAATGTACTCTTGATTAGATGGATAGCTGCATGGCTTACAAATAGGACAATGCAAATATATGTCAATTGGACAGGTGAAATTCTTGGTTACAATCAAGGTGTCCCACAGGGCTCTGACCTAGGCCCTTACTTGTTTAGATTGCATCTTTCAGACCTAACTTTTTCATCTGAGGTGTTCCACAGTCTATATGCAGATGACCTGAAATTGGATGAACTGATTAAATGTATTACAGATAAGGTGTGTCTGCAAAAGAACTTGACTAAATTGATAATTTGTGCCCAGGAGAATAATATGCTGATAAATACATCAAAAACTAAGCATATGAGATTTGTGAGATATAAACTGAAAGGTAAATATTTAATACAGCACACAGTGATTGAAACTGTATATTCATTTAAGGAACTAGGTATATGGGTAGATCCAGCTTTTAGTTTTTTCTAACCATATCAACCAATTGATTAATGATGGTTATATAACTATAGGTTGTATAAAAAGATTTATAATGTCTAGGAAATCTGAAATAATGAAGTTATTGTTTGTTAGTTACATTAGACCCAAACCTGACTATGGAAACCTTATAAGAAAAAACTCTGAGTAAACTGGAAAGAGTACAGCTGAAATATACCAACTGTATTCATGATTGTGAAAATTTAAGTTATTATGTAAGACTAAAATATCTGAACTTGTACACTGTCTCTTAAAGATAGCTAACAGGAGATCTTATTCAGGTATATAGGGCACTTAGAGACAACTATCTCTGGGAATGTTTGGGGTTATCAAAAAGTACTAGACAATCATTAGGCAAACTGTAGAAGATTCTACAGGAATGAGAAGTGTACTAACTGGTTTTCTGATAGAGCAGCTGATGCATGGGACAGACTACCAAATTACATTAAACCAAGTACTAGTTTGGATATTTTAAGAACAGCCTCGACACTAATTATGGGAAGAACTGTTTTGGTATATTGGCAGGCTAGAAGGGCATTAATGCCTGTGCTTGAAATTAAACGCTTATCTGAGAGACTTCAAAGCAGGAAATAATGTATATGCATTAGCATCCACTACAGAAAACAAATTCCTTGCAAAGTTGCCATGCCCTTTTGAATTTAAAGAGAAAGAAAATGGAGTGAATTATAAAATGAAATATCTAGAAAAAAGGAAACAAGAACAGTTACAGCACATAAATGTTCTGAACCCATGGAGATAAACTTCTACCGAGAATAATGTGGGCAGCTGTGGCCAAGGCATGCTTACATTATTCTCAGTAGAAGTTTTTATCTCTGCCCATGACAGCCTTTTTTCATCTTGGATAAAGCATTTAATTTAGCTTACAGAGTGGTGTTCTATCCTAGGTAATTAAAAGGCTGTCAGGGGCAGATATTTTTTTTTCTATTATTTCAGGTTACCTGACTGCAAGGTCTTCTAAAAAAGTCATCTGATTGCCGACTATTTCAGGTGTGTACTACAAATAGATACTAGGCAGTGATGTCACTGGATGGTTTAATAATGTCTATGGTGTCCCTTCATCTACAAACACAGAGTGAGAACTCAAAGACAGTGTCAGTAAGATCAAAGAAACTGACTTATAAGCATTCCTTCCATTGTCCCTGATTTTGCCTTATATTTTTGCCTTAGTCCTCATGAAATTATTGATTTTCTGCTAAATCACTGAAAGATTGCAGCCAATCAGTAATGGTAGATATTAAGGTTTCATACTTTCTATTGTTCAGAAAACTCGTGTTGTTGCAAAATCTGTGTTCTATGAACTTTTTAAGTGAATTAGATAATATCTAAAAATGTCCCTGATTTTGGGACTTCCCTCATTAGTTTTACCTTTGTTCAGAATTCTTGAGCAAAGAGTAGGGAGGTATGCTTACAAGACGTTAAGTGAAGCTGCCCTGTCAGTGAAGAATATTAGTGACAAATTATATAAAAATAACAAGCATCTCCCTTAACACATGACTTGGTGGTCTTGTTATTGTTCCTCAGTTTACCCCACTTGGCAAGGACCTTTATTCAGAAAAGTTGTTTTCCTTTCTCATCTCTGCAAAGTTATACAACTGCAACATATGGCTCTAGCTTAATTTGCTAGGTTCTCACAGTTACTTTACCTCCTGATTTGACTTCTTCCAGCATTTTTAGGCTTGCTGACTATAGTCATTATTCTTTTCAAAAACTAGCAGCAATTTTTGTGTGTTTTTAACAGTACTGGACATGTGCTTTTATTCATAGCTAATGCTTCCCATCATTCTTAGTAACCAGTATAAATAACTGAGGCTGGTAATTATAGTGGACAAATCTGTTAAATGCATAGATGATGCTCACCTAGCAGCAAGCTGTCAATCAAATAAGGGTAGAGATGCATATTCTGAGTCATTAGAAAGGCTAAGAATGGAGCCAGACACTTTGTGAAAACTTGTAAATAGAGGAAAGTCCAAAGGGAACATGATAATTTGGAAAACAGGGCTGGTGCCATCTTTCTGTACAAAAATGGCAGGTATTTCTTGAGATCTAAAGGGACAGGAATGTGCAGATCGAAACAGTTTACAGTTAGGCTGACCAGACATTTGATCTAGCAGTGGAAGAAGCATTTTCAGAGTTGCCATTCTGAACTTCTGAGTGCAACAAATCACCTGAGAACAGAACAGGATGCTGACAGACATATCACCTGATAACATGCGGAAAGTACATTTGTGTAAGTTAAATTTGTCATAGCAGTAGACGTTCGAATGATCACTGCAGTAATAGCCTTGGGTAGATGGGTAGATTACTTTAGCTAACTACATTTGGGAAACGGAAGGAGAGGAGTCCTGGAGTCTCTGAAGAATGGTCCTAGCTAAGCTTGATCTGGACCTAGGAAAAGAATCAAGCTTATAGTGCTTTGTAAAAGTATGTACAGAGGACCAAGTAGCAACTTCTGGAATACTTATCGAATCCAGTCCTTTCCAAAAAGCCATAGATGAAGCCAAGACCTTCATAAAGTGGGCCTTGACCCTGCCTGGAATAGTTTTGTTATGTGAGTATAATAAAAGGTCATAGTCTTAGACAGCCATTTAGAAATAATCTATTTTGACAAAGATTATGCCCTGTTCCTACCATCACAAGAAATGAAGAATTTATCCAAAGATCTGAAAGATTTAGTTCAGTTAAGCTAGTACCTGAGGCACCTGTGGACTTCCAAGGTATGGAGTATCATTTCTCCCACATTTTTAGTTTCAGGAAAGAAAACAGAGAGATGGATAGTTTGACTTAAAGTAAACTTGGATACTTCTTTAGACATAAAAGAAGGATTAATTCTCATAAAAGCCATGTCCCTATGGAAAATGAGATAGGTATGACTCAGCCTTATTGCTTGCAACTCAGCTACCCTTCTTGCTGAGGTCAGAGCAATCAGTAAAACTGTTTTCCTTGTTAAGAGCCTCAAGTCAACCAGGGCAGCTGGTTCAAAATTTTTTTCTCTGTCACAAAATTAAGATCCCAAGGAGGGGGCACCAGTTTTCTTGGAGGAGTATTATGTAAAACCCCTTTTAAGAACATTTTGACATGAGACTGTATTAAAATAGGAGGATCCATGGACAGCTATACTGAAATGGCTGATAAATGAACCTTGATAGAGGAATAAGAAAGGCTATAAGACAGTAACTCACGCAAATATTGTAGAACCAGAGAACAACTAGCCCTGAATGGGTGCGGGTTATGTTGTTAGCATCAACTAGAAAACATTTTTCATTTTCTAATCTATGATCTTCTAGTAGCAGGAGTTCTTGCCTCCATTAGTACCTGTTGCATGGCTCCAGCAAACAGGTGTCTAAAAGGAATTAAGACCCTATCATTCGGTCAGTCAAGTGAAGTTGATTGATGTTGGGGTGTATCAAAAACCTCTGTTGTTGTGTGAGTAGATCAACTTTGGGAGAAAGCTTGTGATAATTGCCTCTGAGCAGTTCCAAAAGAAGGGAGGACCATGCCTGCCTGGACCAGAAGGGAGACACCACAAAGATCTTGGAAGATTCCTTCTGAATCTTCAGAAGTACCCTGTATATTAGTGGAAAGTGTGGAAAAATATACTGGAACATTTCTGTCTAAGGAAAGGAAAAGGCATCTGTCCTCTAGGCCTTCTTGCATGAAGTCCTGGAACAGAATATTTCCAGTTAATTGTTTAGACAGGAGGCAAAGAGGTCTACTTGAAGAACTCCCCACAGATGGATCAAATCTTGGATAACCCTCTGATCTAGTTTACATTTGTGAGGGTCTGCCTCGGTCTTGCTCAGCTTGTGTGCCACACAGTTTTGCTCTGAAGCTAGACAATTTGTGAACACTCTTGGTGCAGTGGATAGGACACAAAACCTTAAGAAAAGTCTGAAGTCAGGATGAATAGGGATGTGATAATAATCCTTTAACTGCAGTGTTGCCAGGAAACTTGAAAGTGGAAGAGGTAACAGATTATCAAGTGACACAATTTTGAATTAAGGCACTATTACAACAGGTTTAGGAAAAAATATATAGAGCTGGTCCACAAGCATTTTCTTTCTTTAGCAGTAGGAACATCATTTAAATAAAAGCTCTTCTCTATCTTGAGACAGCATGTGATGAAGAACCAGTGGAAACAAGCGAGTTGATCTGGAGGATGAGGAATGACCCCCTGGAAAGAAGGATTTCCTCCCACTGGCATCTGTAACCTTGATGAATGTTTTTTTAGAACTCACTTGTCTAAAACAATATGTTACCAAAGAGAAAAATGGAGATTCAGAATTTCTGGTAGAATTAAGGGGCCAGGGTGGGAGGGGATCACAAAGTCTCTTGAACAGTCAGTCACGTCCTTGGTTTGGGGAAGTTTGAGACTTCTTTTTGGAACTCCTTTGACATTTCTTCCTAAACATCTCTTTGCCTGTATTTTGTTAAGACTGTTCTTTTTTTTTTTTTTTTTTTGACAAAATTGGATGAGGAGATAGGAAACCCCTTGGAAAATTTGGAAAAGTAGGGCTGAAAAATCTTAGAGAGTCTCTCAGATCAGCTCACCTATTTCATCAACTTTTTGATCACCTCTGCACCAGAGGGGCCTAATATTAAATCTTTATCCAAGGGAGAATTTAAAATTTAATTTTTAACATCATCTAGAAGGTTTTGAGAATACAGCCAAGCAAACCTCCTTAAAACTGTACCAGTGGCCATAGCCCTAGAAAAAGTATCAACAGAGTCATGCACACACTGCAAACAATGAGTAGTAACATGTGTAATAGAAGAAACTAAGTTATTTTAAGGAGATTTTCCACACAAGAAAAAAATGTAGATAAGCATTCCTCATTCTTTCAATTCAAATTGAAAATTCTGAAAATCAAAGTTACAGAAGTATGCACTTTTTCCCCATACCTGTTAATAATTTTCCATCCTTATCATAAAGAAAAGGACTAGAATTAACTAAGTGCTTAGAAGCAGCAGGATAAACTAAAGCTATAGCTGCTGGCTCAGGTACGGGAGTAGTGAATAAAAATTTAAAAGAGAACTTTATACAGCCTGTCTGCCTTTTAGTGGCAGATGACTGACATTCAGGAAAACTGCATGCAATAACACACACATCATCTAGAGCAGACAGAATGGGAGAAATGGCTGTAAGTTCTGGAAAATTCTTTTGTAACAACTCACAATATTTTCTGCGGGACTGAGCAACATCAGAGTTCTCCCACTGAAAACACTGGCATATTCTCACAATGGTCTAAGAGAAAGAGAAACTCCACAGTAGGATTTGGGAACAGAACTCTCTTATGAATCTGAATTAGAAATCTGGGGAAAAATTGTATCCATCCCTGCATCAGATTCAGAATCTAGAATCTCTTCAGAAAACAGGAATCCATCAAACTCTGATCCAGTTCCAGTAAACTACTCCTATCCAAAAAAAAAAAAAATTGAGGAGCGGTGGATACAAGCTTGAATTTCTGTTTTTTTTGTTTTAATAGGAAAAATGGTGCCAACCATGTTACTAATGGCAGCAGCTGCTTCTCTAGGGATAGGCATGGCATTATGAATCAACACCCTATTCTCTCTTTCCCAGGACCAACAACCGTGACTTTCCCTTGCCCACTGATCGGACCCCAACAGCCACACAGGACATGGCTAACCTCCAGTCCATATTGGCTGTAGGTGCTATACCAGAAGTATCTAGATAAAAGATGAGTGGTCTGAGGTACAACAAATTGCCACAGCTGAGTCACCTACCTGTGGCTGAGGCAAATTGCTAACCTGCTGTGGTTACAAAGGCTATTTGCTTAATTTCTTCCTTTTGGCTGGAAGAAGGACCAACCATAGGACAAATAGTCTGTTTCATGGCCAAGCTGAAAATGATGCCTGTCTTCCAGAGAAACCAAGCAGCAATTGCCAATGAACACTACCAGTCCACAAAATTTACTTTTTTTACAGGAAAAACACAGTAAAAAACTATATAAAATGCTATGCCACCCCCACAAAAATAAAATAAACACAAGTTCACCATAGAAATAAAGTTTTCAATAACGTTATACCACTTTAAACTGACAGAAAAAAACAAACAATCCATTTAAAAGTATGTTACAACCTCAAGGTAGACTGTTAAAATACAACATTCTTAGCTTTAAAATAACTTTCCTGAAGAGAAAAGTAATACAGTATCAACAAAATTAAGAAACTGGAAGTTTTCTTTCCCTAAAAAAACCTATCTGCCCAGTAGTGGAATACACAAGCCGACCGTCGATCCCTGAAAGCCGCAGAGGAGCGTACTCTTTGGCAGCAGTAAACATCAAGAGGGTTTCTCACCCAAACTTGTCTTATAGTCAGCTCAGCTCGAACTGCCTGGCAGGCTGGGTGTATGAAAGGTGTCCTGAAACATTGGAAGCTGGCCAACTGTTATATCCTTGGCAGAATATTGCCAGTATAACTAAGGTTACTACACCAGTGATCAAAATGATGAACGTGGTAAGTCAACATGCAAGCAGAGTCTGACAGACATATAGGGCAAAACAGTGAATGTGAAGCAGCATGGAACATGGCCTATATAATGTGAAGATAAGCAGATGTACCTCTTCAAAGAGTGCAGACAGCATTCATGTACAGAATGGATGGCATGATATGCAGTCACCAATAATGGCCTGATGACAAGTCACATGACCCATGTGAAATTAATGTACCACATGAGTAAGAACCATCTTAAAACACACATATAAGACATGGTCTACATTTACTAAACACCCAGTCCAGGAACTTAGATCTCATCTTCAACATAAGTAAGGCATGCTGAAAGGACAGGCATGTGTCACAGAGGCTGCTCCTTATCTGGGATAGGCTTCCCATCCATGTGAAGCAGAGTTCTTCCCTATAATTATTTAAGCAAAACTTGGATCATTGGATAGGGAACTGTAAATATACCCCTGGTCTGACATGTATGTTTCTATTAGAATGAGGATGATTTTTAAATGCATGACCATTCATACCAAAGTCATATATATCCCTACCACAAATCCTATGGAATCAGTACCTAATCTAATATTATTGGGTAGAATGGCTAGGCATATAAAGGCCCTTTAGGGTCAATTAGCCTAGTACTCTACTATGATACTATGCCACTTCTGTATACCAGATATGTGTCCTAGTGGCAGTATCTACTATCCACTCTTCCCACTGCTGTTTATTCTTTCATTGGAACACTTGAATATATTTCTTACCAGTTCTTCAGCCATCTAAGCTGCCATTTTGAGTAAAACATACCCCATGCTCTTTTTGGCAGGTGTGATTACTTGGTGTTAACCCACAGGCTGGAAGAACCTCTCCTCCAGATGTAAGACTTCAGAATGAATTCACTTACCAGTCAGACCTTAACACTGGCTTGCACAAACCTAGTATTTTCTGTGGAGATAGTACCTCCAAGCCAACACCAGTCACCTTTACTGATTATCACAAGGCTAACCATCTGGGAATTCAAGCTGGGAAATTTAGCTAGCAAAATGGCAGAGGCAAAGCATAAGAAGATCTAATCTAATTTAAATATCTTATCCATTCCCTCAGCAACTCTGAACCTTGCTTTCACTGGAAAGGTACCACCAGATAGAATTATGCATTTTCTGATATATCTGTAGAATTTTGTAGCACCTACATATATCATGCTCTGCTATAAAATGCTACAAACTAATATTTCTAAGTTTATTTGTGTAGACAAACATCCAAGGGCTCCCATGTTGGACTTCCACATACCAAACATTGAATGAGTCATGGCAGTACCACACTTTGCCTGTTCAGACAGCCTTTTCCATGAGAACATTGGGGGTAAATACAGAAGGACACTCTCACTTTGGAACTATAGACTGTGAGGGTGCAGAAATATTGACTATGGCCTGTACCAACATAAGCCTAGTCTTTGTGCACCTCAGGTGTGTCCACAGACATCCAAGCCACAAATGCAAACCCCATGAATTACAGGTGCAATATCATGAATAGCACATACTGAGGCTACAAAATGACACTGCTGTGATCTTCTAGCCTATATGTTTGGGCAGCTCTCTTGTGCAGCTGGCAATCATGTTTTCAAGTGATCTAATATGGTTAATGTGGTGTCTCTTAGTTCAGCTGTGTACATTGGCAAGTGTAAATGCTTCACCATGCAAGGTAGTATCAGCATAGGATGTTAAGTATGAACCATTGCAGGTATTCCCTAGACTGCAGCAGCAGCGTGAAGATAAGTAATGGCAGACTCTGCATGCCTTGGACATCCTGCTTCTCATAGTCATTTCTTCCCTCATCCTCTTCTGCCATAGCAGCTATTGACTATATTCATGTCCCTGTGGAAGAGCTCTGTCATCTGACAGGTGTTGGGACAACATGACAATCCTCTACAGATTCCTCCCCACCAAAGCCTACCAAGTGAGTAGGACATTACACACTTTGCATATCCCTCATGCCAACAAGGTTGTTATACCCAGCTTCTGCCTGTTTACTGGCAAACAGTACTAGTTTGTACGTACTATGTACTATGTGACTGGTGCTATGTTCTGGGAGCAGTCAGTCTCTGCTGTAATTCAAAATACTCACCTGCCCATGAGTTATTGCATCAGACCACAGTGTCAGCAATCTAACACATGGCTGCTGAGGTAGCAGACCTGCATACAAGGTAAGAAACTGATATGAGTAAGACACTTGTATATAGAGCTAGATGGCTTACTCTCTTCACCCTGAAAATAGTACCCATCTGTAGGGCTGTGTGGCCATGACACCATTCAAGAAGGCTCTGAAAGGCATTGAGGATATATTTGAGACATGAATTAAGATGATGTGCTGAAAATTGTGAAACCTGACATAAAACTTGTGCACCATACCTAATCTGCTACTGGAGGCAGTTATTGTGGGACCATCCCTACCTGCAGAACAATACATACTTGTCACAAGTACATAACATCAACACCAGTGCATTCAAGACAAGCAAAGTATAACCATAGCAAGTGGAGCACATAGCTGCACTTGGAAAGAATGTCAGTGCCAACATCATATATCTTGCAGTTGGATACATGGCCACCAAAGGAGCCCAGAAGTAGTTTGGCATAATTTTATAGAGCTGAAGATGGCCTGTCACTAGTGGCATTCTTAGCTATTGCAGTTTGCGTTGTAGAACACCATACCCAGTCATATGTACGTCTGTGACATGACCAACACAAAGGCCTGCATTATGCATTCATAGCCACTGACAGCATTTACTCTCCTGACTATATCATCCCTCAGCCACTCATGCAGAGCCAATAGTGGCATTTCATACTGCCGTAAAACCTCTAGCAGTAGCTCATTCTTGGCAGGTAACAGACTGCCATTCCATAGTCACTGTGTCATCAGCTAGCACGAAACATGGGGGCAGATATTAGTATTGGGGTTAAATATGTATGTGTATAAGTACACACATATGACGCTGGCACTTGCAAAGGATGACATACATGCACCCCTTAACTGCATGCTGTAGTCAAAGTGTAGATAATTTTATGAAAACATATAGTCACTAATGAGTTGCGTTTCTTTTTCAATGGATAGTTCAGGAAGCATACAATACAATTTACATTATGAACAGTACACCAGACATGCTATCATTGTTATATGGATAGCTGTGCATATTTGTGATTGGTGCTGGTAAACAGAACCATATGTAAAAGTAATATGTACCAGGTATAAGTAATCGAGGAGCGTCAGTCCTCACCACAGGAAACAGCTAGTGGATATACACATTGGGAGGATGACAAGTACACACAGTAAAGTGCAATTTCCCTTAAGAGCACACATAGATCACAGTCAGTCTGCGGCTGGTTTCTCCCTCTTTCTCCAGACCCCCAGTAAGACTCCCCACTGGCACAGATATAAAGTTGAGACCTTAGCCAGGGTTCCAAGCCAAGCCCTCTAACACTCTCTGTGTCCAACCAGTGCTTCGTGTCCCTGCCCAAGTAGCTGACACACACACTCTTGGAGATTTGTTGTACACACACACACACACACACACACACACACACACACACACACACACACACACACACACACACACACACACACACACACACACACACACACACACACACACACACACCTAGGAAAGGCTGGGACAGGTTTACTAGCTATGCCCCCTTCTTCCCAGACTTTAAGGTAGTTATCAATGCCACCAGAACCCTACTTATCAGCTACTATATGGCCCTTACAAAGGGTGTCCAATCCTACTGTGTAATGTTACTATATCCAAATGTTAGTTTTGACCAAGTGCCAGGCTAGGAGTACAGTGTCACCAAATACATATGCCAGTACTCTCAGAGCTTAAATATTTCTAAAACAGACCAGCCACAATTAAAAGGTTTACACATATTTAATAATGAATAATAAAAGAACAAGAAAATACTCAGTAAACAAGCACAGTTACTTCCGAGTTCAAAATCACAGGACGTATTTTAAAACAACATTGCGGGGCAGTCTCAAATAAATACAGAAATAATCTAAACTAATCTTTACTAAATTCCTATCTATATCGAAAAGAGATACTATGCCCTAAATCTTACTTACAGACAGACAAGTGCAGATGGTGATGATGAGTGGATGTTCTTGAAAGGTCCAAGACAAAATACAAAATACCCAGTCTCTCTCTGAGAGAGTTCTTAACGTAATATCAAATATTACTGCTGGGTTAGCTTAGATGATATCACTTATTGTCACCTGACTTAAGTTCCCAAGCTACACCAGAAATTAACAGAATTTCACATCTCTGTGTGAAAAATACATCTCTCTCAAATGTTTACTCAGAATTGAAAGTCATAAAACAATGCAGAAGGCACCCTAGTTCTAGACATCTTATCTCCTTGCTACATTGAAACTAACTTTTATAACACAATCATAAAGCAGTCTAATTTCAATTTATTTTCTTGAAGTTTTGCAAGTTAACTCTGTGTGTTCCAGTTTCTACTATTAAAACATACATTTCCACATGTATATAGGATACATCTTAGCACAGTACATAACATACAGTTCTGTATAAATCATATCAATATTCACAAATGACATCGAATTATTTGCAAAATTCCAGATAGCTGGGCTGGCAGTATGACAGATGTTATGATAGAAGATATATATATATATATATATATATATATATATATATATAAAGAGGAAAAACCAATTGGCAAATGTATTTCTGATGAATTTTTTGCATGTGTGGATAAAAACACTGTATATAGTGATTTTAACATTAAAATTAATTTTATAGTTGGTAATAAAGTTTGTTTTATTTTGATCACCCAGAAGTTGCTTGCTTAAGTATCTAGACCATATATGTGATTTCTTTTGTTTTTACAGTTTATACTCTGAATGGAGTGCTGTGGAGCTCAGGTTTTAGTTAAAAAAACTGTTATCTTTTAAACTGCAGCAAACTGTTGCCAGCAATTTATAACCTGCATGGAGCACTATAGTGCTCAGGTTTAAAAAAAAAGGAACAAATCTGTTCATAGGTTCATAGGTTCATAGGTGTGTACTAGGCTAATGGCCCTAGAACCTTTACAAGCCTAGCCCATAGGATTTCCCTGGCATCGTGCCACCTGACCTTAGTTCTCAGTGCCTCTGTCGAGTAGATCCACTGGAGTGATCCCAGGGGTGAATTTTCTATTTCCCATCCACTCATCAAGATCTCTTTTGAAGAGGGCCAGTGAGGTACTCCGTTTGACATGTATGGGAAGTCTATTCCATAGCATGGGCAGTCTCTGGGTTATGAACCTGTCCCTCCAGTATGTTCTGTTGATTGTGATAATGAGGTTGAGGTCTCTGGACGTGTGGTGCAGAGGGATTGGGGTTTATTTAGATGTAGCATTTCTAACAGAGCTGGGTCAGACATGGCTTTGTAAGTCAAGCAGAGATCACCTCTAGGTAGCCGATATGAGACAGAGAATAATTGGAGTTTTTTGAGTCTGTTCATATAGGACAAGTGTTTAAGGCCTAGTATCCTCTTTGTGAGGTACTTTTGTGGCCTCACCAGTTGTTGCAGGAGTCTAGTGAGGTATATGACAAATGGAGCATTGTACTCTATGGTTGGCCTAATGAGGGAAGAGTAGAGGGAGACAATGACCTCTTTCTTCCTCGATGCAAAACCCTTCGTAATGAGATGTGCCACACAGAAGGACTTTCTGACCACAGTGGCAACGTGGTGGTCAAAAAGAGAGAATCTGTGTTCCCAGATCTCTTATAACGCATTCTGAGTTCAGTGAACTACCATCGATGCGGTAATTCATGGGAACTGTGCTTTTCCCAAAGGGGATGATGACACATTTTTTTTGTCATTGAGCTTAAGGCCATGGTTCTGATACCAGTGAGGCCTTTCTGTAGATTGTCAACATCACTTGGGGAGTTAATAATGGCTCCCAACTTGCAATTGATATTGGGGAACATGTGACATCATCCAAATGTTGAGTAAAGCTTTCTTTAGTAGGTGCCCATTTACTCTTCATACCAGTTCAAAGTCAGGCCTTCAGACATTGGCAGGTTATAGAATATGCAGTAAATTTATGTTTAAGGTGTTGAGAATTCCCTCAAGCAAACCGAGGTTGGATGGTATACGCCCAAGATAGAGGAATCTAAGTGGTGTGGCTGAGAAACTCTATGATCCAGTAACAGTAGCTATCAAAGGGCTCCTCAAAGCAGACCAGCAGTGAGGGTGCAAAGCTGTTTTGACTCTGTGGACCATGTACTCTTCTCAGACAAGTTCTGAAATCCCAGTGTTTGTGAGGATCTCCTCTCCCACCTTAACAGCCACCTGCTTGATAGGTCTTTCAGAGTCCATTTTCTTTCTAAATGTCTTTCATTAGTGGTCTTTGGGCCAGTACTGTCCTTGTTTCTTAGTTACAAAGAAACTGTCAAGTTGATCCTTATGGCCCCAAGACTTGGGTACAGGTGGATTAAATGACTGCCAAAGCACAAACAGCACCATCTACTGACTGCTGTGAAAGCTAATACAGCTTGACATCTGTCTACCCTCCTTTTTTTAAACCAGCATTATTATTGAATTATCACTTATGACATAGGCAGTCATACCGTTATATAATGAAAACAAATCATATTGACATTCATTGTTAAACAGTACATAGCTCATTCATTTTCTGCCTTCCCTTAAACCTCATTCCTCCTCCAAAATACTATTTTGCATGTATTATTCCTACAATCCCAGTTTTTCTATGTAATTTTCTCTTAAGCTTCTCTAAATAGAATCCACTGCAGCGATTCATCCAAATTTTTATTTCATTGATGCACTTGAATTTGCTTTCCTCCACACTCCTTCATGCAAAAAATATGTGAACGGGCATTCTCCATTTTTACCCCTCATATCTACTTCCCGACCTTTTTAAGATTTTTTTAGGGAGATCATAAATCATTTCAAGGTGTCCATGAGCTCTGTAAGGAGGATTGGTACAAATGTTTTTAAAGCTCATACAGGTCAGAGCTTTACCTTCTGTAACTATACTGTCACGCAGTACATTTTGTATATTTACCCATAACTAGGCCATTATCTCCACTGCTGAAGTGCAAACACTCCCTTTTTACCTCCACCTTGTAGTATTGTATGTGTATGTGTGTGTGTGTGTGTGTGTGTGTGTGTGTGTGTGTGTGTGTGTGTGTGTGTGTGTGTGTGTGTGTGCACCCTATGCCATGTCTGAGTGTGTGTGCTTCTTCTACACACTTTCCTCCATACTTGCCATTGACCAGACAGCACATTTCACCATACATTGTAAATATAGAAAACATAAACAGGAGATCTAGCCACAAATATCCTCCAAAAATAGATCTGATGAAGCGTAGGGCACACTACGCGAAAGCGCTTATTCTTTTTTATTTGTATGTACTGTTGCATCATTAAATACCTTTGGATTTTATCTGGGATTCGTGAGCTTTTTTTGGAGGATATTCGTGGCTAGATCTCCTGTTTATGTTTTCTACATTTGTTTTCTGCGACTGACAGGAGATCCACTCAGCGGTATAGTTGCATTCATCTTTCATCATACATTGTAAATACTTCAAATCTGATTTCATTGCATGTTGCACACATTCCTTGGACCTGTTTCATACTCTTGTCATCAGCTGGTAGATATATTCTTCTGCTTGTAAAATGTACTGCTTCAAGTGGTGCTGAGCATTGTGTGGAGTTCCTGTCGTACTGCAGTACATACACAGTACCTGTGGTAGCTTAAAAGGTCCTTTAATTACTTCATCTGCCTGCTTAATGAGTGAATGAAGTGTACATACTTTAATGTTCAAGCAGTTTTATCACAGTGTGATAAAACTGCAGAGTACAGGTGTAGAAAGAATAGCAATGCAAGTGCTGTGTGTTTGATATGACAGCACTTACTTCATAATAGAAAACTGTGTCTAATCTTTAACTTTCTGTAGGAATTGCAAGGTGCTGTACTGAAGAAAGAAGAATTGTATGATGTATGAATAAAATATGGTGAGTATTTTGATTTTGATAACAAATCTGTGAAGAACTGAGCAGCCTGAAGTACAAGAATGGAAGCCTACCTTTGCATTACCTTGGAGTATTGTACAGTGATTTTGGAGTTAGTTGCAGGGATGTCAGGGGCAAAGGCCTCACATTAGTGGTATTACAACAAGTTCTGAGATTTTTCTGCAATTATTTGCCATTTGCACTTAACTCATTCATACCTACAGTGTTGATCAGACTGTTTCCTGTTTCAGTCCTATAGTGCTGGTTGTCTGGGCTGCCTTGCCCCATTCATGTCTACAGCATGTGAAAGGCAGATCACACACACACACACACACACACACACACACACACACACACACACACACACACACACACACACACACACCATTATTATTTCAGTTTTAATTTAATTGCAGTACTGCATTTGCAGTGTTCATTGCCGCACTTAAACAAAGGATGAGGAAATTTTAAATAAAGGATAGGTAAAAAATGTTTTGCATATTCAGTTTGAAAAACTTTTCTTGATTTTAAAATTCCTTTGACTCTGAGGTCTAGGCAATTGCTGTCCAGCCTGGTATCAGGCAGGAATATGACTCTTCAATGATTAAGTGCTGGCAGGTATAAAGGAGTTAATTTTTCATACCTTCAGACTTTTTTTGGTTTGGTGTTCATAATGAAGTGTTTACAGTTACACCTCTTTCATATTTGTATTTCACTGTAGAGAGCCTAATAAATTAGGATAATGCAGGGGCAGTGTACTCAGTTCCGTGTGAAGACCATTTTGTGTTCATAGGTTCATAGGTTCATAGGTTCATACTAGGCTATCTGCCCTAGGGCATTTGTAAGCCTAGCCAGAGTGTGTTTGGCTTTCTCCACCCATTTAAATGAATTTTACTATGCCCTTTTTCGAGGTTTAGTTTACTGTGTCTCTGTCTAACAGTGACACAGACGTGATACCCGGCGTAAACCTACGATCTCCCATCCACTCATCAAGATTCCTCTTGAAGAGAGTCAATGAGGGACTCTGCCTAACCTGGACTGGGATTTTATTCCAGAGTGAAGGGAGCCTCTGGGTTATGAATCTGTCCCTCCAGCATCTCCTGTTTATTTCTGTGCTGAGGTTCAAGTCCCTTGAGCGCATAGCTCGATGGGATTTGGATTTTCTGAGGTGCAGCATGTCCATTAATTCCGGGTTGGACATGGTTTTATATGTCAGGCACAGATCGCCTCTAAGCAGGCAGTATGCAACCGAGTAGAGCTGGAGTTTCTTTAACTGGGCAGCATATGGCATCTGTTTGAGCCCTTTGATCCTCTTGGTGAGGTACTTTTGGGGTCTTTCTAGTTGCTGCAGGTGTCTGGTAAGGTACATCCCAAAAGGGGCATTGTACTCAATTATGGGCCTGATGAGGAATGAGTAAAGAGGCACAATGACCTCCCCTGATCTAGATGTGAATCCCTTCATGATTAGGTGGGCTATATAGAATGTTTTTCTAACCACTTTGGCCACATGGTTGTCAAATGAGAGATTGCTATCAACTTGGGTCCCCAGGTCCCTAATTACTTCTTCCATACTTAATGGATTACCACCTATGTGGTAATTTATGAGCACTTTGTTTTTGCCAAAGGGGATGACTACACTTTTTGGCGTTTAGCTTGAGGCCATGGCTCTGGCACTAGTTGTCTGTTTCTATGAGACCCTTTTGGAGGATGCTTGTGTCAGCTGGAGAGTTGATTATGGCGCCCAATTTGCAGTCATCTGTGAACTTGGTCAGCCACAGTCCTTCCGTGTTGGCCTGTACCTCCGAGAAATATATACCGAACAAGAGAGGTCCCAAGACTGAGCGTTGTGGGATGCCACTTGTAACTGGTTTGGAGTCTGACATGGCTCCAGCAATTCTAACCATATGGGTTCTGTCCTTGAGCCAGTTTGCAACCCATCTAGTGACATAAGGATTTATATTTAAGCTGGATAGCTTATCTATGATGCCCGAGTGGGGTATTGTATTGAAGGCTTTTGCGAGGTCCAGGTAGGCTGTGTGGACTACCTTCCCCTCGTCAATGGCCTTGGTGACTGTTTCAAAGAAATCGACCAGGTTTAAGAGGCAGGATCTGCCCTTAACAAAGCCAAACTGGGTAGGATCCAGTGTCTGTAGGTCCCCAATATCTTTATTTATGAGTTCCATGATGATCCTTTCCATAGCTTTGCAGACCAAGCTAGTCAGGCTTATGGGGCGATAGTTTCCAGGATCCGTTGAGGCACCACCTTTGTGGAGAGGGACCACTGTTGCTGTACGCCACTCTTTGGGTACATATCCTGTAGTAAGGCTGAGATTGAACAGTAGATTTATGTTTGGGTTCTGCTCATCTTGGAGTTCATGTAGGATGCAGCCCGGGACACCATCTGGTCCCATTGATGCTGTGTTTTTTGCTTTGGAGATGGTGGTTCTTACCTGAGCATCTGAGATGTCAGGGGGGCAGCACTCTGCTGGAATAGATATTTGCACTTTTGGTGGGGGGGGGGGGTTGCGCTGAACCTATTGGCCAGGATGTTGGCAATGTCTGTGGGTTCAGTGTATTTTTTGTCATTTTGGACTAATTCTGAGCATATCTGGGAATTCCCACCCAGGTTCCTAACATAACTAAAGAAAGCTTTGTGATTATCTTTAGTGTCCTGTGCAATTTTTCTCTCAAAGCTGGCCTTAGATGATTTTATGAATGCCCGTAGTTCTTTGCTAATACTGATCAGAGATGCCTTCCCTTTTTGGGATTTTGCTCTATCATGTAGTAACTTCCTTCTTCTATTGAATAGTTTGTTTATGGCTGGGGTCCACCAGACAGGACGCCTGCTTTTGGGGGATTGGGTCTTAGTTTTATTTGGGATTGCATGATCCATGCATTCCTGAAGGTGTTCATAGAATGCGTTTATAAAGGATTCTGCGGTCTGGGCCGTATTTTCCACAGGCCCGGGGGCTTTGAAGGATTCCACCTCGGTTTTGAGTAGTGTGACGTTTGCTTTAGAGAAGTTTTTCACTGTGGTTTTCTGGGCAGGGGGTATGGTCGGGGTGTGGATATCCAGTGAGATTAATTTATGGTCTGATCTTACCAGTAAGGGATACACTTCTGGTCTGGAGCATAGAGTCCCCATGTTGGTGATGATCAGGTCCAGTATGTTTTCCCCTCTTGTGGGAGTGGTCACAAGTTGTTCCATAGCATTTGAGTTTATAAATTCTAGGAACCTTTGGGCTAGGGTGTTGGAGCTAGAGTAATGTTCCCAGTCTATGTTTGGGTAGTTGAAGTCACCCAATATTATGGTGTTTGGAGAGACCTTCATATTTTCCAGTGTTCTCAGGATTTATCTTTTAAACTGTAGCAATTGCTATATCCTGTATGCAGTCCTATAGCATGCAGGTTTCAGTTAAAAAAAATATTTTTTTATTTTTAAACTGATGAAAACTGTGACAACACATGTAACACTACAGTGCTCTGATTTGACTGCAAATGCAATGCCAGCATTGCATTAAAGAGCGACTGGGAATTGGGGTGATTGATTGAATGGCTGTTCTGCACTCCCTAAGACTTTGTGCCTGGGGCAATTGCCCCCTTCACCCCTCCCTAGCTATCCTACTGATTGTACATACCTTGGCTACATGTTGAGCCTTTTTCTTCAGCCATCTATTTATACCTCTGCCACTCTTACATGTCTTTGCTTTATGTCTGTCTGTTTTTTTCTGCCACATTATGTGCCTATCCATATGTGTTTTCCATTGCCCATGTACATTTTTTCTGCCTTCACCAATTTGTTTTTAATAAAAATAAAAGTGGGCTCCACACTCCTAAAAATACCTCTCTGTCCTTTATATTTTCCCTCTATATTCTGCATTCTACTCTCCTTTTGTGTGTACATCTGCTTGCTTCCCTCATACTCCATTTCTTCTTTTCGGATACACCCATTCCTATTGGTGCTGTGTGTTTAATATTGCTTTTTGCATACGTGTTCAGAACTGCCACCAAATCATCTGCATTGCCAATAATACTATTTTCCACACAACACATTTTTACATATTTTTATCCACAGCTGCTGCCGTTTAATGTGTATGTTGCTATGTCGTGTGATGTAGGCGACTAAGCAATGAACAATTCACTCATGAAAAACACCTGAAAGTAAGCTGTTCAATTACAGATGATCAGAAAATACACACCTGGGTAAAAAACATGAAATCATGTTTTTTCTAGGCTAAAGTCTCTCATATCTCCACATATGGGGAACTGCACCTCATCTGTACCCCCTTTCTTAGCATAAGGCCCCCATGTATTCACAACCATAGCAAAAGGAGAAATACCTTGAAAGAGAAAACAGTATGGGAGGAACAATGAATTCATTGTTGAAAATTAGTAAGAGAACATAGCCATGGAATAGGAATTTGAGAAAGAATTCAAGGAGCTACTGAATGCCAAAATATATGCTGTACATAAACAGATAATCTTTTTCACACTTACATTTTAGCTACATATGTTTTGTTATGAGTGTTTTGTAGGCTTGGTTTTCTTTGTGCTATACATAACTTTACAGAAACAGTACTTATACGTTTCAATGCCAAGTGCTCCAAACCTTGTCATTCTGGCTGACTTGTGAAACTTCTGTTTTGAATTCAGCTGACCTCTTTAGATTTTTGACATTATTCACAAGATTGCAGAGTGTTCCTTTCTACCATGGCGCTATTTGCAATGTTTTGCTTTATTCCTCTGTGCCATGAGGGTGGGTCCCTATCCTTGTCTTTTCTAAATAAATTGCTTGTGCTATAATATTAGAGTAACTGAGAAGATAACAACATGAGTGCCATCTTATATAAGGTCAGGGTAGGAATGAGATTGACAGGGTTATCCTCCTCTTACAGAAGGTCTTTTGGTTCATGTAGATATTTGTCAAATTAAATGAGTCAAAATTATGTTTTTCTCTTATCAAAATGTTTTATATATGACTGATTTCAGGATGATGGATATGTTTTGAGTGAATATCTGTTTTTGATGATTACTTATAGATTTCTTGGTTGGGTTGGTTTTCTTTGCCTCACTTTATACTTGCAGGGGTTTGTAATTATATCCTTATTAAATTTCACTGTTGGGTTGTTTTGTGTGATTTTAATTTCAGATGCGCTATGTTTTCATTTTTGGATTTGGTGGCTGCAAGATGTCTTATTACATTTTGTTGTATTCATTTGTCAGTTTATATCAGTAGATGCAGTGGGATCTCTATTGGTGTGAGACTGCAAGTTTTTCCCTTACAGGAAAACCATTACAAGGGGATACAGTGGGGTGGGCTTTGACCCAAAAAACACATTTTTGTTAGCTGGTGTTTTATCTTTGATGAGTGTTTTCTTCAATCAAGAGGTATTGACAAAAACACAAAGAAACAGGAAAAATATGATGTAATAACTTTTGTTGGACTATCATAAGTTATGGAATTACTCAAGCTTCTGGGAAAACTCAAGCCCTTCATCAGGGATTATTAAGTTGGTGATGTTAGATACAGTACTTAAATATCTACTTGTGCCGGGATAGAAAAATACTATATGTATTTCCCATCGGCTAAAAAAAGCACTTGAATATGTCAATGTGGAGAGACAGAGTGTGCGGCTCAGATGATTAGTATAAAAACTACATATCATAGACAGACAGTGTTTGTGTGCATGTGTGTGTGTGTGTGTGTGTGTGTGTGTGTGTGTGTGTGTGTGTGTGTGTGTGTGTGTGTGAGATACTTTAGGAGACGAGGTTTAGAAGACTTGAGTTTATTTCATAAACTGGGCATCTGGAAGTAAGTTGATTTCCAATGCATTGCATAAGTAGCATTTAGATGAGCAAAAATTCCACTCATGATGTGAGTCTAGCTGTGATACTGGAATATGTAAAGTTTCACATAGAAGTATGACTTCTGTGGTATTAATTTTGAAAAATAAAGTAAAACTGATTTCAGAAGTTGGAATTTTTGTAACACTAGTGATAAAAAGCTGAGCTTGCACTACATATCTTTCTTGTTTATACTTTTTAGTAGCATTCAGAATTCCCAATATATTAGCATTTATTTGAGGTGCACCTGATCTAATGCAAAAAAACTCACATGTTTATGTAGAGAGAGCTAGTGCTTAATTTTGAAGCTGTAGGGAGCAAGGAGATAATCCCTGGGATTCAGAAAAAAAAAAATTCATGTTACTGTAAGCAATTTTCTGTGATGATCAGCCACATGCAGGATGTGGGTGATTTACAGACTTACTGAACTGTACAAGAAAGGCTAAAAATCCCATGGTTCCCATGGTATGCTAGGATCAGTGCAATGAAGGTTATAAGCAACATGATATAAATGAGGGTCACCATGAATGCAAATGAGGACAAACAATATGGCAGAGTGATTTAGAGATGAACATATGCCATGAGTATGGGCACAAGCACCAGAGTGAAAGACTGTAGTAAAATCCTGGAGTTACAGAAGGCAAACTGGAGAATGATGTATGGGGTAGCAACCGCATCATTAACAAACCTGTATATGCAAGAGACTCTACTTACAACTGGTAGTCACAGTGTCACATGTCATATTCCTTGGCAGTGCCGTGTTGTACATCCATGCATAGCATTTCTTGCCATCTACAGCGCTCAAATTGTGGCCCAGTCCTGCATGGATAGAGTCTCCTTTCAGGGTCTGGTCAATGTGTGTCACCCTCATTTGAAAGCCATTGGGATGCATGGAGTAAATATTCCTATGGATATCAAAGTATGTGTAGCTTTGTGAATAGCAGCTACATGGACCTTTTGATGACCAGTAGGTAACATGGTGGGTGTATCCCAGGCATCTGCCTCAAGGATCCTACACCACTTCCTTGATGCCATGCTACAGCATCTATAGAAGCATAAGCTGTTCCCATATACTACAGAGGAGAGAGCCAACAACATGCAGGCTTTTTATGACCTAGTTCAGTTTCTTGAGATACTGAAGAACACAGTCTGTATCTGCAATGCAGTAAAGGCCCCATCAGGGGAATAGTGAAGAAGGTATATTAACTGCACAGGTTTCAACTCCATCAATTGCCAGATACTCTGTATGCACAGGGTATAACGTGGAATGTGTCTGTCACCCAGGCAATACCCACAACTCCCACATATGGCACACATATGACTTTTATTAGTGGTTTGTGTAGGGTGAGTTCACCCAAGGTTATTTTTTTGGTGATGACAGATATATCCTGGAGCCATAGCTAATGACACCTATCAGAAATCCCAAGAACATGGCAAAGAATGGCTAGTTATGCCCTGTCACAAATGCAGGCAATTATAAAGTATGTGTTTGACCCTCTGAAGTTTTGCTTCAACTGTCATTAATAAACTCTACAATAGAAGGAAGAAACTGTTGCAGAAAATGGTGACGTCCCAAGACTGGAAAAACTCCCTTATTAGCCTCAACAAGAAGTTGATATCCCTCATCAAAACCTCTAAAGCCAGATATGAAGGCAGAATTGCAGCAGACACTAAAAACAACCACAAAGTCTTCTATAGTTATATCAAGAATCTCCATGGCAATACCCAGGTTTGCTCTGAGTTACTGCACAATGGTACCTCCTATACTGAGCCAACAGATATTGCCAACATACTGGCTGACAGATTCAGTGCCAATTTTACCCCCCCCCCAAAGGACCAATCACAATACTGGAGGAATGCCAGGCACCCAGCATTACTGCAGCACAGGTTAAAGCTGCATTGTCCAAGGCCATGAATACAGCTTCCATGGGACCCGACAATATCCCTGGATGTGTTCTACATGAACTACAAAGTGAACTGGCACCACATCTCTGTGCCCTGTTCAATTACAACCTCATTTCAGGCTTTGTCCCTACCGAATGGTGCATTGCTACAGTCATCCCTCTCCATAAAGGGGGAGCGACTACAGACCCTGGGAATTATCATCCCATTAGCCTGATGAGTCTGATATGTAAGGCTATGGAGTGCATCATCATGGACCTAATTAACAAGGATATAGGGAGTCTCCAAACTCTAGATCCCACAGAATTTGGTTTTGTGAAAGGTAGATCATGCCTGCTCAACCTGGTTGACTTCTTTGAGTCAGTCACCAGAGCTGTGGATGAGGGCAAGGCAGTTCATACAGCCTACTTCAATCTGGCTAAGGCCTTTGATACCATTTTCACTCAGGAATTATTGTTCAACTCACCAAACTAGGCATCAACCCCTATATCAATAGGTGGGTTGCAAATTGGCTCACAGATAGAACTCACAGTGTGAAAGTAGCGAACCCCAAGTCAGAGTGCCGACCAGTCATGAGTTGAGTCTCACAGGGATCGGTCCTAGGTCCTGTCCTGTTTGGGATCTACTTCTGAGAAGTCCAGGCTAACACAGAGGGACTCTGGCTGACCAGGTCTGCAGACAACTGCAAGCTGGGAGCCATTATTAACTCACCAAGTGATGTAGGCATCCTACAGAAAGGCCTCAGTGAGACCAATGACTGGTGTCAAAAACCATGGCCTTAAGCTTAATGCCAAAAAATGTGTCATCATCCCCATTGGGAAAAATTCAGTTCCCACTAATTACCACATTGATGGGAACCCACTGAACAGTGAAGGTGTTGTAAAAGATCTGGGGACACAGGTTGACAGCAACCTCTCCTTTGACCACCCCATGGCCACTGTGGTCAGAAAGTCCTTCTACGTGGCACACCTCATTACCAAAGGTTTTGCATTCAGGAAGAAAGAGGTCATCATCTCTCTCTCTCTTCTCTTCCCTCATTAGACGAATCATCGAATATACTGCCCCATTTGGCATGTACCTCACTAGACACATACAACAGCTGGAAAGGCCACAAAAGTACCTCACAAAGAAGATACTAGGCCTTAAACTCATGTCCTATGTGGACAGACTCAAAAAACTCCAGCTATTCTCTGTCTCATATCGTCTACTTAGAGGCGATCTCTGCTTGACTTACAAAGCCATGTCTGACTCAGCTTGGTTAGAAATGCTACATCTAAATAAACCCCAATCCCTCTGCACCACACACTCCAGAGACCTCAACCTCATTACCACAATCAACAGAACATACTGGAGGGACAAGTTCATAACCCAGAGACTGCCCATGCTCTGGAATAGACTTCCCATACATGTCAAGCATAGCACCTCACTAGCCCTCTTCAAGAGAAATCTTGATGAGTGGATGGGAAATAGAAAGTTCACCTGGGGATCACTCCAGTGGCTCTACTTGATAGAGGTACTGGGAACTAACGTCAGGCGGCATGATACCAGGGCACTTCTATGGGTTAGGCTTGTAAAGGTTCCAGGGCCATTAGCCTAGTACGCACCTATGAACCTATGTTTCTGGTGATGCTCTGCAGTATGGCTTTGCAATATGCAGTAAGATATCTTCAGTCTGTGTTATGTTATGTAATATTCCAGTATGCAAACAGCTGAAGCAGGCCAGACACATTCAGGAGGAAGAAGTCCCACACCTGGCAGTGGAGGAGGAGCCTAATCAGGAGCTTGTGGAGGACACATCTGCAAGGAGTTGTCTTTTCTAGACAAAGGCATGTGGAATACGTCATGGTACTGGCAATGAAGCAGTGTCTGGTTCATACCTACAATCCAGACTAAAGCAGCACATAGAAAAGAAATAGTGACACATGCAAACTTTCATCCAGGCTGTGTTCTTCCATACGTAGACTGGTCCCATAATGCATCAGACAGAATCTACACAAGTAACAGAGTAGAGAAGGAAGAGCACAGTGATCAATTTTTGCACAGGTGGGGACGGCAAAAGCATAGCTGTTTCAACCAGCTCCTTGAGCCGGTACTATGAACCAGTGCTCCACACCCCCAATGATCAATTAATTCCAGTTATATCTATGCCCTTGTCCCAACTATTAAATTAAACTGTAACAAAAAAAAAAAAAACAAAACAAACAGAAAAAAAAGAATGTTCCTTCTACTGGCACACCAACCAGGTGTGTGTGTGTGTGTGTGTGTGTGTGTGTGTGTGTGTGTGTGTGTGTGTGTGTGTGTGTGTGTGTGTGTGTGTGTATGTGTGTGCGTGTGTGTGTGCATATGAGTATGTGTGTACTCGGACACAGCCTTAGCAAATGTTGCAGCATTGTGATGAGATGTTACAGACAGGACTAGGGCACTCACAGGTGCATACCCCCACCATGGGAGAGCCCCCTGTTGTAAGGATACAGGCAGTATTCTGACCTTGTTTAGAAGGGCCAAGTGAATGTGACCAGTTGGCAATACCATGCATTACAGTGGCACAAGCACCCCTCCTTTTGGACATCTATTTCATATCCTACATCTCTCCACACTTTATGGTGCAGAGCAAGTGGTAAAACTACATGAGCCCTAGTGTGGAAGCCCACACTGGCCACCTAGGACTGGCCCTCTTGTGGCTATCTGATTTACATCACTGCCTGTTTAAGGTTTTATAGTAGCATTCACTGGTAATGGTAAACTTGAACTTGATAGTATTATACTAACATACCTGTCAACAGTAAACTTGAGCAAGATTTTATGTGCTGAACACATACACAAATAGACAGGAAGTTGTCGTGAAAGTCTATTTGAAAGAAGAATACAATAAGATATTCCAAATAAAATAGCTACGGTAGTTTAAAATAAAACATTTCCTTCAGAAAGTACTTAATAGATTAATTTAATGTTGTTATTTTTAATTGACTGACTAAAAAATATAAAATGAATATATTGTTAATTTTCCTTCAAGGCTGTACAAAATGACAGACTAAAATACTAAGCAAATCAATGTGAGGGCATTATATTTTAAATTCTTGCTAATCCACTCATAATAAAATTTGTAGTCTAGAATATTTCATCGTCTTTGCCATAGCCTGGCAAAACTGTGATATCAGATGAAAAATATCAGGGCCTATGCTAAATTTTTTTTTAATAAACCCAGTCAGACGAACTTCCAATATGAGTGGATGATGTTTGCTGTACCAAGGATCAGAATCCCCGAACTGCACTTCCCCCAACAAAATGGGTGAAATAACACTTTTTAAAGTGTTTTTTTTTTTTTTGTAGGGGCTAGCCCGACACCTCGCAAGCTTTATATATATATATATATATATATATATATATATATATATATATATATATATATATATGTGTGTGTGTGTATATATATATATATATATATATATATATATATATATATATATATATGTGTGTGTGTGTGTGTATATATATATATATATATATATATATATATATATATATATATATATATATATATATGTGTGTGTGTGTGTGTATATATATATATATATATATATGTAAAATGTATTTGACATTTGTTGACTGGGTTGGTCCAGCTGGGAATAAGCCCTTTTTCAGTGAAGACCCGAGGAGAAAAGCTCCACAATTAATACATACATTGATACATACAATACATACATTGATACATACAATACCCACAAATGTCAAGGAGATAGATACAAAAGCAGGTTAACATGAATGGCAATTAGATTGTACATACCAGCACATATTAAGGTACAGTGCAGAGTATAAAGAAATAATACAGATAAGATTTACAAGGTAATGAATAGTGGTTACAGTGTAGTTAAAGGTAGGGAAGAAAGGGTTTCTAAGCTCAGTCATTCTACTGTTGAAAAGGGAATACATGCATATGGTCGAAGACAACATCTCCGACCGTCACATACTCCGAACTTAAATGTCGAAACTCGCAGGAGCGAACTCTCAGAATGTCGTTCACAATGCCGAATTTGAAATTTCCGGTCGCACAACCACCACAACAAGTGCTACCATGGGTCGAGAGGGGGGAATATTAGCCTGGCCGGTGTTCAGTATTTCTGGGTTCAGCATCTGAAAATTGATCAATCTGCAAACTAGAGTCACTGCATTCGACATTTAGGATGTCGGACAACATCCGTTCACCTAAATGCATGTATTCCATTCAAAAGTTATACATCAGTACAGATTAAACTGGCTGAGAGAGGGAAAAGAGGTGGTAGTACGAAAAGATTTTATAAGACTGTAGGTGAGAGGCAGAGAGTTAAGAAAGATGGCTTGCAGAGTTGAAATTATGAGAGATTAGGAGGAAGGTGGGGTTTCACTGAAGTAGGAGAAAGGAGAGAGATTGGGTGGCCTAGAGAGATGGGTCAGTCAGGGGGGTGATACCATTGACATAGTTTATTTCTGCTTAAGTGATTTTTTTACTGCCTTTCTGAATTGGAGTTTGGGTCTAATGTTTTGGATGTCAAGTGGCAGTTTATACCAGTTTTCAGCAGGGTAGCAACTATAAAGGTTTTTTTCCTGTGTTGATCTGGGTTTTTGAATGGATAGGAGATGTTGGTCAGAGCTTCGGAGTGTTCTTGCTGGGGTGTAGGAGGAGATCGTAGATGTGATCCTGGGGTAGAAGGTGGGCTGGTATAGAATAGAATGAATTATCTGAACCTGAGAAAGGAGAAGGTTATGGGGGAATTCTAACCATTTCAGTTTTCTTATTGCTAAGCAGTGATGAGAGGAGTAGGGTAGTTCAGCAGCAAATTTAGTTACTTTGTTGTAGGTGGACTCTAGTTTAGAAATGTGTGATCTGTAATTTGGTGAAAATTTGAGAGCCGTAGAGATGGTTTGCTAATAGGTAGGCATGTGACAGAGTTATTTTAGCTTTACTAGAGAAAAAGTTTTTGCTTCTACAAAGGAGACCAAGCTTTGATGGGTTTTCTTAATGTTACTTAGAACATGCAGGTCAAATTTTAGCTGGTCATCAATAATGACTCCTAGTAGTTTGGTGTGGCTTTCTACTGTGAATAATGTGTTATGGTGGGAAGTGATGGTGAAGGATGGTTTCAGGTGGGACATTGTTTTTGGTATGAAGAGTAAGAGTTTGGTCTTCTTCGGATTTAAGATTAGATGGTTTTGGTTGAGCCAGTTTTCAACAGACGAGAAGGAGTCCTGAGTTATAGTATGGAGCTCAGGAAGGGTATCAGCAGTGGTGATGACTGTGGAGTCATCTGCATATTGAACTAGGGATGAGTGTGGGGTAGAGGTAGATAACTGATTAGTAAAAATATTAAACAGCAGTGATTCTAGGATTGACCCTTGGGGTACTCCCATCTGTATAGGGAGTTCGGGGGAAATAGTGGCGCTCCATTTGATAGATTGGAAACTGTTGCTGAGGTAACTAGAGAACCAAGAGATAGAGGCACTTGTCTAAGAGAAGGGGGTGGGAGATGGTGTTGAACGCTTTTGAGAGGTCAAGAAAGAGATAGGAGACTATATGTGTATATATATATATATATATATATATATATATATATATATATATATATATATATATATATATACACACACACACACACACACACACACACACACACACACACACACACACATATATATGCACACATATATAAACTCCACAGTTACACCAAACTGAAGGAGGAATTACTCCTGAAAAGTGACTCCTTATACAGGAGCTCCAGTCCTCAGTGGGTTGAATTTCAGTCAAATGAACCCAGTTAATTCAGTCTTTGTCCACGCATAGGTTACTATTCAGACAAACATGGAGAACATAAGGAAATAAAATAAATAAAAAATAAATTACAAAGATTTTCTTGAGTTCAACTCTGACTAGTAAGGGCGACCATACTTCTCAACTTTTCAGTTAGCTATCTTATGACACAGTGCTATAAAATGTGTGACAGGTGGCACAAATGAGGCAAGGCAGTTTTAGTCTTCGAGTGAAGTTACAATTTTTACATGTATCTGATCTTTTTACGTCAGCATTAAATGATGTAAGAATCTTATAGAATAAGCAGAAATGAAGAACAATGCAAAATGTACCTTTCTAGTTTATACTGACTGCATTCAATAAAATATCACAGATAATTAATACAACAGCATTATTCATTGAAAATTATCTGAAACCATTAAACAAAAACATGGTCAGGTCTGCATATACTTCAAGTCAGCATTGGGTGGGCTAAGGTACCCACCCTCTGTAATGAAGAATAGTAGGGTGCTATTTTACATCTTACCACCAACAGATAGGATAATGAAACATAGTATCTCATGTCTTGAAATTAATGTAGATTACAGTTTTTATGCAGTTCAGAACTGTTAACATGTAGCAGCAGCTTCAGGAAACTTTTGGTTTATATTAATACTATGTATGTTTATTATTTATTTATTTAATTTGGTTACCAAAGTAGAACACTGATCCAAATGAACCTATTTCAGGCTCAGTCTCAAACCAGACAAATAAAAATGACAGTCGACAAGCAAGTTAACAATTATTATGAATACAAGCAATATGTTCTATGAATATAGCAATGAATCAATAACAGTTTTAGTAATAATAATAATAATAATAATAATGATAATAATAATAATAAAGTACACAGTATAGGGGACACTAGGAAGGGATGGTTTGAGTAAGTAGAAGAAAGTGAAGTAGTGAAGGGATATAGCACAAAGTATAAAACATAGCAAAATGCATACCTCTCAACTGTGAAAAACAATGGCAAAAACAAACTAAATAAAATGAAAAACACTGGCAGATGTAGTCCCAGGAAGCACCAAACTCCAATGTGATGCAAAACAACACTTTAATGTTAAATAAAACAATAGAAATCAATCCGTAAGCATTTTCATTAAGCCAGTGTTAACTTCTCAGACCCCTCAACTGTACAGATTTTCGCAGGATGTCCAGATTTTTTCCTCATATTTTTAGCCAGTTTTTCATAAAATTGTGGTTTTCTGGCAATTTAGTGGCAAATCATTAATGACTGAAGTTAGAAAATAATGACGGACATTTGAGTTTCAGACTTTATACCCATCAGAAAATGCATGCTAATGCAAAACCTATCATTCTATCAACTTTCTAAGTTTGTAAGAGCAATATTTAAAAATTGTCCCTATTCATGGGTCTTTGTCCCACTTTTATTTATGACTTTGTCCAGATTTCCTGCTCTAAGAGGTTGAGAGGTATGATGGCCAAGGAGGTTAGGTTTGAGTGAAATAGGACTACTTCATCAACGTAAAGTAAGAGAGAGAAGTGAGGGAGGTAAAGTGGTAGTTTACTAATGAAAATGGAAAAAGAAGAGCCAGAATGGAACTATCTGGGTCTCCTTTAAGAAGAGGAGTGGAACCCAAAAGGGTGTTCTGAACCTGAACAGAGAAGTATTGATTAGAAATATCATTTTTAAACCAAGGAGCTGCATCTGGGCTAATTCCAATTTCAGTTAGTTAATCTAACAAAATGTTATGATCAACCAGATCAAAATCTTGTGAGGTCAGTAAAGATGGCTTCAGTGAGGAGGCCTTTGTCCATAACCAGAATGTTAACAGGAAGTGTCCAGAGCACTGTGGAAGTGCTCCTACCCGACCAAAAGCCATGCTGTTTTAAGAATAGTAGATGATACTGGGTGACATAATGGGTGAACTGATTATAAACTAAATGTTCCAGGATTTTACCAAGTACAGCAAGAATGGAGATGGGACAGAAATCAGTGCAGTGGGAATGCGATGGATTTGTTTCTGTTTGTCAAGGGGTTTAACGATAATTGAAATATATCAAGCATGATGTTTTGATTTAGGTAGAGATTATAAATGTAAAGAAAAAGGGGACTATGAAGTCCTTAAATAGGAATGAGAACCATAGGAGAAGATTGTCATGACCATCAGTTGAGTCAGTTTTTAGCTCTTCAAGTAGTGGTACTGCAGAAGAAAGAGAGGCATTTTCTCAGATAAGAAGCTGGGGGAAATTGCACATGCCCAATACCATAACAAACTCAGGACATTAACTTGTTATCTGTATTTCTACAATCATATAGAATGCACTATGAATCCAAACTGTTAATTTTATAAAACATATGTACAATATAAAATAGAAAATTAGTGCCACCTGTCACTGGGGATATAATAGTTAAGTAAAACATTAGAAATATCTCCTCATACTTTGTCTGTGTTGACTTGCTACTGGACACTACAGACGTGGAAGAAACAAATATGCTAAGCAGTCTCTGCAACAACATGCACATAATGTCATATAAATATCCCAGAGCTGTACAACTGCATATCTTTAATTATCACAATTTAAAAAAATGACTGAAATATACTTTTAATCATAATTTTTTGAGACTGGTTGCATCAACAAATGGGCTTCCTCTTGGAGATGTTTTGTTAAATCATGGCACATCCCATTAATCATCACCTGCTCAGCAGAATGTTTCTAATTGCAAATATTCAATAAAGTTCCTTGCAGTAAACTGTTATGAGAAGAAACCATACAAAATTCTTTCTCATCTGCAAAAATGGTCTATGCATGTAACTCCAGCAGACAAAAACAATTGCAAATAAATATTTAGTACTTTCTCAGCTTAGTACCAGCTATTTTGCACGGTGATATCTGGCTTTAAGGACTGGCACTGTTCTCATCTCTTTCTTTTAACAATTCCAGTTACGAATCATGACATACTTCAATTTCTTAAGATAAGTTTTGATTTTTAAGGTAAATCCAAACTTACTCCGAATTTAGTTTATTAGCAAATAATATAAGTGGAGTATTTTCCTAAAGACATCCAGAAAACACACATTTGGGAACCACTGAATGAAAAGAAAAATCATTGCAAAAGTAAACTAGCAACAATAGCTCCATTATCAGACAGCTAATACCAAAGAATTTTGCAGTTCAAATACTCATTATCTTTCCATTTCAAACACTGTTTTGAAATTATTCTAAATCCTAATTACAATGGTGTCAGGAGAATGACTTATATGAATAATAGCTCAGCTTCCTTTATGTTTTACTAGGTGTCATTACTGACTCATCCACAGTCCAGTCCCACAAATGAAGAACTCCACAGAAAGAAAGAAAATAACTACTTCTTATCTGCTTTTTTTGTTTGTTTTCTTTCAGTATGCAAAAAATCTGATCATGAAGTGAAATGAGAATATGCAGATGTGGGAGAAGGAGAACCACAAGCTTCTAACTGGGAGAGAATAGAAGAATATTACATAATGGATGCACACCAGAATGTCAGAAGCACCAAAACCTCAGGCATAAGCTATAAAACCAGCCCATATCAGAAAGGACATCAAAGTATGCAACAGACTTGAATTCTTGTGCATGACATCCTCATTTCATATGTACTAGAAAACTAAGATGCATAAACATGAATACGGTGCAACGCACAAAGCTCACAACAGCCAACAGCTCCAAAATGAAGGAGGCCACAAATATGAGTCCAGAAATCAAAAGATATAATCACTAGCTGTCACAGCCATTTTAGTACCTGAACTGCTGCAACCTAACATGACTACTACTAGGTTAAAATACTGAGACGCAGCCACTGTAAAATAAACTTCAGGTCTACAGCCTCAACATTTGGCAGGAACATACCTCTCAGCTGTACAGATTTTTGCAGAATGTCCACATTTTTGTCTCATATTTTTAGTCTGTTTTTCATAAAATGGTGGTTTTCTAGCAAATCATTCAAGATTAAAGTCAGAAAATAATGACAGATGTTTGGGCTTCAGACTTCATACCCTTGAGAAAATTCATGCTAATGCAATACCTGTTATTCTATCTACTTTCTGAGTCTGTAAGAAGAATATTTAAAAATCATTCCTAGTTTTGAGCCCTTGGCCCCCCCATTTTTTATGGCTTTGTCCAGATTTCTTGCTCTAACAGGTTGAGAGGTATTGGCATGAATCTAGACACTAAGCATTAGCCTATTCAAAGTGCTGTCCCTGGATATAAATGTTTATATAGCCATTGTCTTTATGATAGTAAGGTAACAATGACCTCAAAATTATCCTGTCTTCACTGACTTATGTGAGATCCCTGGATATAAACGCTTATATAGCCATTGTCTTTATGATTGTAAGGTAACAATGACCTGGATATTTACTGGTTTATGTGAGATTCAGTTAATTATGTAAGAAATGATTTTCTCCCATTTCAGTATATAAAGCGTACCTCACTGTAATTGGCTATGTCAACTTCATTGGAATTTAATCTGCAGACTATTATCAACCATGCTAATAACCAGAGGTGGGAATTAAACCCTGAATATTGTGCTTTTAAGACAAATATCTTAACCAAAGTACTGTCTCCCAATCACTCAGTAGTCTTGAGCTATATAGACGATTTATCATGCTACAGGGATTGCCAACACAATTCTGGTGCATCCACAAAATGTCTCAAGAAACAGGAATAGCTTGCCCTTCTTCTGTCCCGTTATGTCCATACACATACCCAGACATGTACATAGACACATTTGTATACACACGCACACACACACACACACACACACACACACACACACACACACACACACACACACACACACACACACACAGCATCACAGAGAGTGGAACAGATGATAAAAAACTAGAAAAAAGATTAGTCTAAATGAAGCAACTTGGACACCTCCACAATTAATGGAACTCCAACAAACAAAACTTTTTTATTATTTCTTACAGAACAGACTCCTCTAACAAACTGGGAGCTGAGATGTTAGTACAATAACCAGACATCCTGAACTGATGTTCACCATCAAAAAATAAATGTGCTATTACAGAGATACGCTGTATTTATGTCTCTGTCATAGCTTGACAGTAGTGCACTATCAGTTCAGCATTTCAAATCAGTCCAGGCTTTCTCCCAACAAATAAAAAGGAGTGAGTGCTTATCCTGTAAAACCAAGAAAATAGCTGAACAAAATGTCAAAAAGGATCCACAGTACAACTGTAGTTAAGTATCTCAATTATTAAAACACAATGTAAGTGACCTGCTAGTGTATGCCACAGGGACTATTAATAAGTATAAAATGAACACAGCAAAGTGTAGCTAAAATAAAACTTTAATATGTAAACAGTGCTATACCAATTCATAAATCAACATCTGTTAAATAAGAATTTAAAAATTACACAACCAATAACATTCATTTAACAATTAAACAATTAAAACATATAAAAAAGTTAAAGAATCATATCAAAATTTATTTCAAACACAACTGTTTATGTTTAAGAATTGGTTTTAATGTAATAACCTGGTTAATACCAGGGGGACGATAAACCTGTAACTGGAGAATCCATTTGTATTCTTTTATTTCTAGCTTATTATTCAGATCTCCTCTTCTTAAATTTTTAGCAACCATGTCTATAACCCTAAAAGAAAAAATGTGTGTTGCACCCATATGACTAATGTATTTAGCTAAAGAATTAGTAGAGACATTTCTCTTAATCTCAGATCTATGCTCTCTAATCCTATCTCTTAATTTCTTTGTAGATTTCCGTACATAAAAACTTGAGCACACATTACAGGTTGCTAAATAGATAATATTCGCTGAATTACAAATTGCAGTACATTTAAATGAATACTTCTTATTTGTTAGGGGATGTACAAAGCTAGAGTCTTTATTAATAAGGCTGCAACAGCAGCAGTTGTGGCAAGGAAATGTGCCAGTTTTATAAAATGTATTAATATTAAGAACGGTTCAAACATCCTTATAAGTGTTGCTTTAAGTTAAAACAATTGCGAAAAGAAAATCTAGATATGATGTCTATTATATTTCGCAGTTCAGGTAAAGATCTCAAAATACTGAAACACAAAAACCAAGTCAGCAGCACCAAGCCCCACCACAGGAAGTATCAGGAATCAAAAAAATATAATATATATATATATCTATATATATATATATATATATATATATATATATATATATATATATATATATATATATATATATATATCCATGTATATATTTGTAGACATACAGTCAACAGGAAAGATGCATGGTTTCTAAATTGCTTCAAGGAAATGAAGACGTATATCCAGCAACAGAATCCAGCACTCAAATCTATGTGATAATTTAGAAAGCAAAAAAGCAATAGTGAAACTTGTTACCAATATACATATAGATATATATATCTATATATATATATATATATATATCTATATATATACACACATATATATATATATATATATACACACACACACACACACACACATATATATATATATATATATATATATATATATATATATACACACACACACACACACACACACACACACACACACACACACACACACACACACACACACACACATACACACACACACACACACACACACACACACACACACACACACACACACACACACACACACACACACACACACACACACGTACACACATCCAAATACATATACATGCTTCTGCTTATATGGATGCACTGAATGTTATCAAGCAAATGATAGTACTGTGATTATTTGTAAAGTGGTGCATTTTTCATAATACGAGATTATCAAGGTTATACTTAAGCAACTGGATGTGGGTAATGCAGAATTTACTAAAAGCTGGTAATGTACAAGTGATCAAACAAAGCTAGCCTTGGTAAATCCTGCATTAGGCCCATATAAGGAATAGATTATTGCTATTGTTCAATGCAAGTATAAAAAAAATGGAAATGGCCTACTTTTAAGTAGTGGCCTGTATGTGTAGGACGTCTTCCATAAGTTGTTTCTTTTCCTCATCCTCCGTGGCTAGGTATGGCTTTGCAATACAGTGCACATGTGTGGGACATGTACAAGTACATACTGATGCTTGCACAGTACAGCATGATGACTGCGGTTTGTGTCAATTTTTTCTTTAAGGACTAAGATCTGTGCATGAGTTCTGTAATCCAGAGGTGTCTGAGGTAAGTTAAGGATAACTTTCTAAATGTTTTTTCACATGATTTGTTCTCTGTATTTTTGCGGAAGGTGAAAGTCGGTCTTATTCCTTCTTTGTACCACTGCTTGTTTTCTCTACTTAGAAGGATGGAGCTGTCACATTTGTTTTAATGTAGCTACAACTGGGTCTTTATTACATCGTCAAGGGGCTGTTCATCAAACACCCTTTCATCAATGCATAATAATCGAAATACCAAAACCCCGAATGGTCACATAAGTGAATTTTTTTCCCAGGGGAAAAAAATCTCTTGGCCATCATCAGGGATTTGCCTTTTCCTCTACTGTAGTGCATTCTTGGAGTTGGTATATTTAGTTAGGGGGTTTGTGGGGGGCACAACTACCCACACTGGGGTGAGTGGCAGTGAAGCCCCCCACTTTGTAGGATCTGCACATTTTTTTTTTTTTGGTGTTGGCTAAGCAATTTTTTTCCCCTGGGAAACAATTTGCTTATGTGGCTGTTCAGGGTTTTGGT
This sequence comes from Protopterus annectens, assembly GCF_019279795.1. Classification (NCBI taxonomy): domain Eukaryota; kingdom Metazoa; phylum Chordata; order Ceratodontiformes; family Protopteridae; genus Protopterus; species Protopterus annectens. The sequence goes on from NC_056725.1 coordinate 1,022,909,964, forward strand.
ATTTCGATTATGTGTCGATGAAAGAGCATTCGATGAACAGCCCCTTCGACGATGTAATATAGACCCGCTACAACTGACTAGACTTATGCCTGCAGGTAATGTATTTACATTAGACACATTGATTTCTCTAGCCAATCAGTGTGCACATTTTTGAACTCTAATTTTTTTTTATTGTACATTCATTGTTCGTGACATGTTACAGCACATGTGGAATTTGTGCGTTAGTCATGTAAATCACTATTGGTGCAAATGAGCTGGCAATGATCAAACTTGTGTTATCTGGTAGTTATTTTATATAATTATGAGGGTGCAGTTATAGTCTGGAAGATAGTGCACATCTGGAAGCTAATGCACACATACATGTATACATACAAACATTCTGCCTATTTGTCTAACTTTTGCTTAGTGTGCAAGAAAGTTAAAAAGAGATTATATACTGTCCATGAACTACGGTACTTTGTGGCAGCTGTGTGATCTTGGAGTTAGTATATATTAGTCTAGAGGATATGGAGAATGGAAGAGCCTCAAGTAAATGCTTCTTTACATGTATGTGTCACTTTGTTGTGTAGTAGATGTTCAGTATATGGTACTCTATACTGTTTGTAGTAAAATGCATGTGCAGAAATAATATTCTCAATAAACCGAGCTCCCAAAGGGATTTTTTCTGAAACTTGTAGGTGCATGATATGACTGTCTATCTCTCTCTATCTTGTGTGTGTGTGTGTGTGTGTGTGTGTGTGTGTGTGTGTGTGTGTGTGTGTGTGTGTGTGTGTGTGTGTGTGTGTGTATTGGGCAGTCTGCCATTGCCCTTTAGCCAGCATTTTCACCATCACCCTGTTTGATATTCTTCGCCTGTCTTCATGAAAAATACAAAAATGTATATAATCTAATTATCCACTTTCACATTTTTGCATTTCAGTATAAAATCTTAACAAAATAGTAATTTTGTGGGTGAAGTCCTGCATGTAGAGGGTATAGTTTTTTTAAGAGGCTGCTAAAGTTCCTTAGTGAAAGTTGAAGAAATTCACATCATGGCCAAATGCTGGCAAGTTTAGTTCTGTTTCTTCCACTTCTTCAAGCTATCAGTTTTTGTTGGTGCATTTTTGTTTTACATTTGGAGTGAATCAGCTATGTGACCAAGTTCTGACAGAACAGTAAGATAGTAAGTGTTTATCTGATTCACTGTTTCTTATTTCTTTATAATTGTTTCATTTTTGTACCAGCCTGCTGACACTCAGCTGACCCCTTCCACTAATAACCCCTGACACTCTTGACCAATTAATTAACTTGAAAGTGCAGGGGTCAAAGTACAGTAGGGTATGGCATACATCAAAAAACACTGTTGTATTTGTCTTCAACCTATCCAGTTCATCCCTAACAGTGACAAGTGTGTCAATGGTTCCCTGTTGAAAGAGTATCTCCTATTTCTTCACAAGTCTTTACTGTTAGCCTAGTTGCAATCCCTGCTTTCCAACAGGAGGTGCAGGAGACTGAGTTAACCCTTCCTTTAAGGAAGGTATAAAGGCCACTGAGTTTTTATGTGTCTGTTTTTCAAACCCAAGCCATTTTATAGGCTTGTGTCACTAACAGTTGGGATGGATGGGCATTTGTTTATTTGATCAACTTTCCTTTCAAAGATCCACAATCTTATGAGCCAGTGTGACCATACTAATTCACCTTCATGTCAGCTCTACTCTGTTAGCCATTCATCTCTAGGACGTTATACATGTATTTTTCTTTTTTTTAGATCTCAGAATAATTTGATCTGCTGTGGTTTAGGCTGTAAGCTTACTTTTCATATACATACTCACATATCATAGTACTAAAAAATTACTTTCTTGGAAACATAATTTTGTTTGTGTCAGCAATGAGGCACAATAAGTTACAATGCAATAAGGTATATAGTATTTTCTTCTCTGCTTTAGTGCTGGTTCCTGCACATAGATGGCATGGCAACAGAGCATTGTTATGTACCATCAGCTTGCGTATGATCTAGCCCCCTAGTCTCATCCTGAACATGGCCTTTACTCACTTCAGAATGTCTGATAGCTATGTAGTCTGTGGCAGCAACTATAACAGAAGCTAATGCATTGCTAAATGCAAAACAAGAAGGCACTATAACAGTGACAGTAAGCTACAGTGTAAAACTCAAAGAAGTGTCAGCATCATTAAGTTTGTTTGCCTGTCAGGAATATAGAAGAGTACTGTCTGTGCTTAGTGTCACAGGTCAGGAAGGGTTCACTTGCTGAATAAGATACAGAGAAGTGACCAATAATCAATAAATGTTCAGCTATACTTTACTATAGCTTAAGAAATAGAAAACAGATGACAGCAGAATGGCTCCTTAAAAGGAAGCTCTGCCATATGAACTTCATTTCCAGAGCCATAAGATTTCAAAAGCAGAGTACAGCAATATATTAGCATTGTTGAACTCCTGCCCTCCAACCACCACATCATTGATTGTCACCAGCTGAAATAGAACAGTGCATCTAGATGCACAGAGTATGAGAGACAAATGGTCTGTGTCTGTGACTTCAATTTATAAAACTACAGAAAGAATCTCGCTGCAATGGTTATTCAGCTTCTCTTTGCAAGTCACTATTTCTTACAGTCTGTAAAAAAATTATCCTCTACTATGTAGAGGGTGTATACATTCTAACATTTGTAACAGCTGTCAAGCTGCTTAATAAAGCTCTGCCAATGTGCCTAAGAGACCAGCCTCCATGGGACCTTTACTGTGACAGTCTTCTTGAAGGAGATGTGCCACATGACATGCATTTCCTATCTATAATCTCCTAATATTAAAGGGAATATATCCCAATATGTGACTCTAGTCAATCCTTTTTTCTTGTTTTATATATTAGATCCTTTATAAATATTAATATCATGTATTTACCTTTAACTCTATATTAAGCTGATCATGGATATTTTGCCTCTGATTAAATCTTTAGTTTTGTGATCAGATCTAAGACTAGCTGGTTTCTTTAGCAGACTTACAAAGCCAAAACATTAAACAGAATTGCTCTCTCTAGACTTCTAATCATTTTAGGAACTGTGGCTGCTATGATACTGGTGAAGACAAAACAGAAGCATCTTTTTCACATGAAACTACTTTCTCACACATCTGCAATGCATCTTGGAGTTCTGCTCTTTCTCAGCTTGTATTGGATTCTCTACATTAGGCATTCCTGTCTTAAAGTGATGTCTTCAGTTTCTTCTTTCAACTGACATCTTCTTCTTGAACCATCTAGGATCTTGGCTCACCTGCTTGACCAACTACCACAGCTGCAGGCTGTTCATTCTAAACCTAGGCAGAAAACTAAACTCTCACTCTGGTTCCTCACTGTAATTTTGAGATTCTTACAGGGTACTTTCCAAAGTTACATTTTCGTTTTTTTCCTGATCTTTTCTAGGATCAATTTCTTTGTTGTGGGCTTTTGTTAGAAAAAGTCTTATTAGTTAATAATTTGCTTTTCAATCATCTTTTTTTTATCATCGTCCTATTTATTAAATGAGCTCAAGCAAGATTAGCAATCTACAGAGGATTATTCCTGCATTATAAAAATTGTATGATGTCAACCTCCATCGCTATTGTTTGCACTTGTCCAGGGTCTTCATGTTTTGAATAGTTCTATCTCCCAGGTCATTTGATTGTGGCATCTTGGGGTTGTAGTTACATGAATAAAATCTTGCTTATGTTCCCTCTCTTAAATTCCATACTCTTGAACTGTAGGTTATTGCCTGACTTAAGAAAATCAGGTATGCCTCATCTTGGAAAGGACCATTTCTATGCACTTATCACACTGCTGCCTGTAGTGTTTATTATCCTAATCATTGCAAGTACTTGGATTAATAATCTGTGTAGATAAGGTGCATTGTTTCTTTGGCATAAAGCACACCTAAGCCCACTCAGCTGCAAGGATATCCTGGTGCTGCATTATGGGAACATCTCTTTTCATTAATTGCGTTTAAGTTTAATTTCACGTGATTTGATTGGTGACACTGCAATACACCACAAGGGGAGGTGCTACACTCCTGAGTTTGATAAAACCCTAAACCAAGGTCCCATCTGCCTGAGTTAGTGGTAGCTTAGGTGGATACAAAAGATCCCATGCAACTATCAAAATGAGTGGGAAGGGTATTTATTAAAAAAAACACATACTATAAAATTTGCATAAAAAATTAAGTTAAAAACAAAGAAATTAAAAGGAAATGAAAAGCAATACCTATAATTGACCAACCTCTGCAATAACAAAAATAATCCCCGTTGTTTCACCAATAACCAATGCAAAACTTTTTCTTCAATGTAAGAAGAATTTCATGTTTTATTATGCAAAATGTCAGCACATCTAATGAACCATTCCACATTCATACACATACTTTAACATCAATCATGTTAACTATTTGTAAAGGAACATTACAATAATGATCACAATGGATAATGCCCATATTAATGCATTTAACATCAAGGCTTTCCCAAATTTATTGGCATTCCTCCCAAGGTGTGTTAACTCATTTGCACTCTAATAAAGTATGTTTTTACATTTCTATTTCCTCACATATATTACATTTTCTATATACATTAATTCCTTAGCAGGTAATCTATTTAAAGCAATCTTTAAATAAAATCTTCGCATTCAATGCAATCTTGACCCTAGTTTTTCTCTTTTATAGCTTTAATTTGGTCCACTATTTATCTCATCCATGGACAAACATAATAACATTTTTCCAATATTTTTTTCACTCTGTTTTTTTCCTGTTCAATTCTACCTTATCTAATTTTCCACTCCAATGTTTTTATATAAAAACATCCTTCCCTTTCCCTTTCTATTTTTTCTCTTCATATAATAATATTTAAGAAAATTAGACTCTTAACAGTCTCTTTCCTTTCACAAGTTTTAATATGCAAAATATTAAAGTGATTTTATATGCACCACAGGAGCAATGAGCCCTAATCCCCCTTTGCTTTACTAACATAGAATATATCTCATTTAAGGGGATTATAAATTCATAGGTGAATACTAGGCTAACTGTCCTGAAGGGCAGGCCATTTTAAGCCTAGCCAATAATCCATGGTCAGAATCAAATCCTGTACCTTGGGTCTTTGAGGTAAGGAACTTAACAATTATGCCAGCTCCACCTCCTCATTCTAGAACATAAAATAACACTAAAGAAAAAAATGCAAATAATTATTTTTCCAAATCTTCTGAAAAAAAAAAACAATTGCCTATATAACTTTTTTCTAAAAAAAAAAACAGAATGTAATAAAGAAACCTTTCTAAAAACATGTTATAATCCTTCTAACATCTACCAATATTTAGTAACTATTTTATAATATTTTCCCATTGTTCCCTTATATTTGGTAACTATTTTATAATAGGTATCCATTTTCCCTTATATCTTTTCTTTTTCCAACTCTTCTATCTAATATTTCATTTCTTCTTAGACAAATACACATGCTTATGTTTTCTTTACTACAAAAGCCTTTACTTTTTTCTATATTCTAGCTCACACCTACCTTATCCAACCTAAATTTCAAATCACCCTTCAGTGCTTTAACCCATACATGATTCTTAGCATTAATGACAATGTCATCCACATAATTCAAAATAACTGGAATCCAAATAATCCCATAAATTAAACCTGCTTCCTCTGTTGCGTTTTTATTACTGCCCCAATTACTACAGTGAATAATACTGTTCTCATACGGCAGCGGGCAGCCTTGCCTTATACTTGACTATATTTTTATTTCCATTCCAGTCTATCTATTAACAACAGACACAATATTTGATTTTACATAAGTACATCAGTTAAACCTAATAGTTAATGAGTCAGGGATTCCATAAAACCTCATTCCCATTTCAAAGTCTGCATCTCTTACATAAGTATGTTGGTCAATACATTGTGCTACTCGTGATCATAAAAAAGCAGTGGATCCACTCCTCTCTTCTTCATTCATTTATTAATCTCACAAGAGTAGCATCATCTAAATCATCTGGCATATATTTCTCACTCCTCTTGACTACATTCCTCTAAAAGTTTTTCTGAAAGGGAGACTCCATCCTTTTTTTTTTTTTTGCTTAGGCAAAGTTGCACCCATGGAAAAGAATAAGGGAAGTTCCCTGATACCTTGACCAAATTTGCCCTACAAGTATACATTCCATCGTGGATTTCCCCTGAAAAGAGGCAACTAGCTTATGAGACTAACCCAGTCAACAAAGGGCAAATAATTAAATAAATAAATAAATACATACATACATACATACATACATACATACATACATACATACATACATACATACATACATACATAAATAAATAATTAGTATTGCTCAGAACACAGTTAATGTTAATGTTACCTATCTATGCTGAAATTCCTGATCAGTACACAATAACACTTGCTTTTCTTTGTGATTCATTATTCCATGGTGTGATCCTGTGACACATAAATTCTCTTAAGCACCTCACCTACACAGTGGTTGTTAAGGTGAAAAAAATCCTGTCAGTTCTGAGCACTAAGCCTTGAATTTAGCTTTTCTTCTCTCTGATAGAATAATAAGGATGAATGTCCTTTCTGACTGATGATTTTTGCTCTGGCCAGTCTTTGTTTCAGTATTGATTTCTAAATCTGTGTTAGTACATCTCTGAAATTCTTTCAGTTTTTCTTCTCTTATAGGCTACTGGAGAGTGACCCAAGTATTATTTATGATTATTATTTATTTATTTAACATTTGTTTACCAGGATAGTCCGACTGGACAACGTGTCCATTTTCAGCAGAGTCCTGGGAAGGAAAGCTCCACAGAGTTACAGAGTAAAAGGTAGATAACAAAAGTTTAACAAAAGTACAGAGTAAAATGCAATTGAAATACAATGCAATACAATTGAACTTCATAGTAATTAACAGATTTGCTAGATATTTACATATGTACAAAATTGCTTAGGTAGAGCATAGTGTCAGTGGAGCAGTGTACATCAGGGCCAGAAAATGAATGATAGCCTAAGATGATAGCCTAAGATGAGTTGGGTTCAGGATGGGTCATTGCAGTTACTTCAATGTTTTCCATAAAGGTGTGATTTAAGGAGTTTTTTGAATGTCTCAGTGTGGTTTAGTAGCCTGAGGTCTGGTGATAGTGTGTTCCATGTTTTTGCAACTTCATTAGGGAATAGAGAATTCCCTGAGCTGTTTTTACATGGAATGACTTGAATTAGGCCTTTGTTATTGGATTGCAGTTCCCTGTTGGTGCTATAGAAGTTTAGGAGGCCTACTAGGGCAAGGGTTTTATCTGTGTGGTATAGCATTTGATGGGCTAAGTTAAGCTAAGGGTAGTGAAGTAAGCTTCGGAATTCTAGCCAGTGTAGTTTCTGTAAGGATTGACAGTGGTGAGATAGTGATTTAGCATTGGTTGCAAACCTAGCTATTTTGTTGTGACGTGTTTAAAGTTTGTTCGAGTCAGTTTTATTTAGATTTGTTAACATTGGGGTTGCATAGAGTAGTGTTGATAAGCAATGAGTTCTGGTTATGGCAGCTCTGGTTAAGATCTTTTTGCTATGATAGAGGCATCCTAGCTTTTTGTGGACTTTGGCTATGGTTAGGGATAGGTGTTTGCTGTATTTAAGGTTATGGTCAATTGTAAGACCTAGTAGTTTGGCCTCAGAAACTGGTGTTATGAGGGTGTTATTGGCCGAGAGAATGGAGAAGGTGGGGTCATTAGTCTTTATAGGGTGGAATAGTAATAGTTGTGTTGGTTCAGTATGAGCTGAGAATTGTTTAGCCAGTTTTCTATTTCTGCAAAGGATTCTTGGGCTTTGATTTGTAGGAGATGGATGGTGGGTACAGAACAGATTAGGGTAGTGTCATCTGCTTATTGGACTATATCAGCTTTTGTGGTTGGTAAGTGGAGTTGGTTTGTAAAAATGTTGAAGAGTAATATCTAATTCTTCAAGTAAATCATTATTCAGTTCTGGGAGGCACTGTTTAACATTTCTGCTATTTATAGTTACTGGTAAATATCTATTGAATGTGCTTGTAACGTGTCATTCACTCATGGCCTATATTTCAGTTTCTGGTCATATGGCTGTAAATTAAGCAAATGAGAAATGTCTAGCACCAAATGATTCTAAATATGTTTTACAAAAACATTATTTGTAAAATTTTTACACCCATATCCTATAGTTAATAGTTCTTTCCCTGTCTGAGCATGTCTGTTTTGCACATCTGTAAATGCCCCTCACAAATGCATTATTTCGTTGTTAAACAAAAGTTTCTATATAGTTGTGAATGGCCTTTACCTGTAACACAACTCCCATCAGAGTATTTCAGGGTAGATACTTCTTTACTACTTTTTTACCATCATAAAACTCACTTCTTGTTCATAGCTCCTTTCTAAGTTACATCTTGAGCCAACAGCTTTCAAATAGGCTTAGATATTCTGCATATTGATCACTGCCACAGTAGCCTTTGATATGTGGGTTATATCCTGCCAAGGATATAACAGCAAGACAGCTTGAAAAGCTTCAGGGCACCTTCCATGTACCCAAACTGTCAAGCAATTTGAGATGAGATGACTAAAAGACAAGTTAGGGTCCAAAACCTTTCAGAGCTTTGCTGCCTCCAAAGTATATGCTCCTCTGAGGAATTTCGAGGATCGACAGTCAGCTCATGCTTTACTTTGCTGGTCAGATAAGCTCCCTTTGGGGGAAAAAAACTTCCATTTTCCTTAAACTTTGTTGATGTTTTATTACTTTCCTCTTCAGGAAAGCTATTTTAAAGGTACCAGTGTTGTTGTTTAATGGACTGTCTCAAGACTTTTAAATACTTTTAAATGGAGCAGCATTTTTTTCTGTCAGTTTAAATGTAGTATAAACTAACTGAAAATATATTTTATGTTGAGAAATTGTGATTATTTTCTTTGGTGGGTCTACCATAGTGTTTTAAAGTGCTTTTTACTGTGTTTTCTGTCACAAAAGTAAATTTTGTGGATTGGCAGTTTTACCAGCATTTGCGGTTTGTCTTCCCCTGAAAACCATGGAACGGATTACTGTCCCCATGGCTGATCCTTCTTCCAACTACAAAAAGAAAAAGTTAAGAAAACAGTATTTGACACCAGAGCAGGCTAGCAATTTGTTTCAGCTTCAGGTGGGTGATTTTGGTCATTTGTTGTACTTCAGATCTCTCTGGTGTAGCACCAACAGTCACTATGGACTGGGCATAAGCCTCATCCCCTGTGGCTGCTAAAGTCTCCTCAGAGGGCAAGGAAGAACAAAACTGTGTGACAGACAAGCTGAGCAGGATCAGGGTAGACCTTCATGAATGGAAAAATCAGGGAGTCTTCCATGATTTCATCCACCTGTGGAAAATTCCTCAAGCAAATCTCTTTGCCTTGTCTCTAAGCAATCAACTGGAACAATTCTGTTCCAGGACTCCATGCAAGATGGCCTGGAAGATAGATGCCTTTTCTTTTCTTTGGACAGGAGTGTTTCTATATGCCTTTCCACCCGTTCCTCTAATATCCAGGTACTTCTGAAGATTCAGAAGGAATCCCCCACGATCATTATGGTGACTCGTTTTTGGCCCAGGCAACCATGTCATGGGAACAGGCCTTTCTAGGGTGAACCATACTGCTCTTGCTAGGCCCTTTAATGAATTCCTGCAAGTGAGTCATGCTTATGGGAGATATTGGCTGCTTATGGTACAAGTCAAACATTTAAAAGGTGATTATCGACATTTCTGAAAATGCATGGATCAGACCATTAGGGAATTGATTTTTGGGGAAGACTGTAAACAATTAGAAGAGCTGTTAAATAAAGATGTCCACTGAGTAGTTTTCAAGTATGTTTGTTTTAATCATAAATGCCATACTTGAAAAAAAGTTATTTGTAGTGTGCTGAGGCAAGATGGAACATTTTTCCAAATATATACCTGTGAATAATCCTGTCTTGTGCTGATAATTTGACTGTTATAGTATAATCTGAATATTGGATTTCTAGCTGTTATGGTACAACTTTTTCAGGGTTTTGGTTTATTACTTAATGTACAAAAATGTATTAGGTATGGATAAGTTATACTGTACAACACAGTTCAGTTTGTAACTGATAAAATAAAATGTATACAGCCAGTGCTTGAAGAAGAAAAAATTACTTATTTCACAGTGGGATAAGTTTTGTCTGAGATATAGAAAATATTGAATGGATGGAATTGGTTTAGTATGTCCTTGCCTTAAAAAGTGTATGTTCTTCACTCAATATTTTTAACTAAATGTGGTTGTGTTAAGAAAGCTTTTCCCTTCCATAATGAAAATAAAAAATAAAAAAAAGCATTGCTGGAATTTCTTTAAATTTCTCTTGGGTTCTGGTTTAAATCCAATGTGAAGATGTATGAACATATCATGGGTATATTCTGTTATGATAAGCCTTAGTTAAAAAATTTTGGGGAAAATGTAGACATAAGTATTTTAAACAAAAAGGAAAGATTAAAAAACAAACAGAAATTCAAGAGTTCTTGCTGTGACTATTGATTAATAGATTGCTTGTGAAAGGCCAAATGAAATATAAAATAAGGGAAAAAAGATTTATGTATAGTGTGTGTCAGGAAGAAGAAACAATGAAACGTGTTTATTAGAGGTCAAAGAAAAAAGATATATAGTAGGACTTCTGATGTGGAATAAATAAAAATAAGGGATTGGGAGAGTATTTTTGGTAAAAGAAAGTTGGTTACAAATTGTGTACTATGAGAAGACATGTTTAAGATAACCTGCTGGAAGGTTCAATTTCAGAATTAATAACAAATAGAAAGTTAATGCATGAAATATTGTGGGTATATTCTGTTATGATAAGCCTTAGTTAAAACTTTGGGAAAAATTTTAAACACAAGTATTTTAAACAAAAATAGATTGCCTGAGAAAGGCCAAATGAAGTACAAAATAAAGGAACAAAGAGTAGGTATAGTGTGTCAGGAAGAAGAAATGATGGACCCTGTGTTTGCTCATAGGTTCATAGGTTCATACGAGGCTATCTGCCCTAGGGCATTTATAAGCCTAGCCAGAGTGTGTTTGGCTTTCGCCACCCATTTTAAATTAATTTTGCTATGCCCTTTTTTGAGGTTAGTATACTGTGCCTCTGTCTAACAGTGACACAGAAGTGATACCAGGGGTAAACCTACGATCTCCCATCCACTCATCAAGATTCCTCTTGAAGAGAGTCAATGAGGGACTCTGCCTAACCTGGACTGGGATTTTATTCCAGAGTGAAGGGAGCCTCTGGGTTATGAATCTGTCCCTCCAGCATGTCCTATTTATTTCAGTGCTGAGGTTCAAGTCTCTCGGGCACGTAGCTCGATGGGATTTGGATTTTCTGAGGTGCAGCATGTCCATTAATTCCGGGTTGGACATGGCTTTATATGTCAGGCACAGATCACCTCTGAGCAGGCGATATGCCACTGAGTAGAGCTGGAGTTTCTTTAACCAGGCAGCATATGGCATCTGTTTGAGCCCTTTGATCCTCTTGGTGAGGTACTTTTGGGGTCTTTCCAGTTGCTGCAGGTGTCTGGTAAGGTACATCCCAAAAGGGGCATTGTACTCAATTATGGGCCTGATGAGGGATGAGTAAAGAGGCACAATGACCTCCCCTGATCTAGATGTGAATCCCTTCATGATCAGGTGGACTATATAAAATGTTTTTCTAACCACTTTGGCCACGTGGTTGTCAAATGAGAGATTGCTATCAACTTGACTCCCCAGGTCCCTAATTACTTCTTCTGTACTTAATGGATTACCACCTATGTGGTAATTTGTGGACACTTTGTTTTTGCCAAAGGGGATGACTATACACTTTTTGGCGTTTAGCTTGAGGCCATGGCTCTGGCACCAGTTGTCTGTTTCTATGAAGCCCTTTTGGAGGATGCTTGTGTTGGCTGGAGAGTTGATTATGGCGCCCAGTTTGCAGTCATCTGTGAACTTGGTCAGCCACGGTCCTTCCGTGTTGGCCTGTACCTCCGAGAAATATATACCAAACAAGAGAGGTTCCAGGACTGAGCCTTGTGGGATGCCACTTGTAACTGGTTTGGAGTCTGACATGGCTCCAGCAATTCTAACCATGTGGGTTCTGTCCTTGAGTCAGTTTGCAACCCATCTAGTGACACAGGGGTTTATATTTAAGCTGGTGAGCTTATCTATAATGCCCGAGTAGGGTATTGTATCGAAGGCTTTTGCGAGGTCCAGGTAGGCTGTGTGGACCACCTTCCCCTCGTCAATGGCCTTGGTGACTGTTTCAAAGAAATTGACCAGGTTTAAGAGGCAGGATCTGCCCTTAACAAAGCTGAACTGGGTAGGATCCAGTGTCTGTAGGTCCCCAATATCTTTATTTATGAGGTCCATGATGATCCTTTCCATACCTTTGCAGACCAAGCTAGTCAGGCTTATGGGGCAATAGTTTCCAGGATCCGTTGAGGCACCACCTTTGTGGAGAGGGACCACTGTTGCTGTACGCCACTCTTTGGGTACATATCCTGTAGTAAGGCTGAGATTGAACAGTAGTTTTATGTTTGGGTTTAGCTCTTCTTGGAGTTCATGTAGGACGTAGCCCAGGACACCGTCTGGTCCCATTGATGCTGTGTTTTTGCTTTGGAGAGGCGGCTCTTACCTGAGCATCTGAGATGTCAGGGGGGAAGCACTCTGCTGGGATAGATATTTGCCCTTTTGGTGCGCTGAACCTGTCAGCTAGGATGTTGGCAATGTCTGTGGGTTTGATGTATTTTTTGTCATTTTGGACTAATTCTGAGCATATCTGGGAATTCCCACCCAGGTTCCTAACATAACTAAAGAAAGCCTTGTGATTATCCTTAGTGTCCTGTGCAATTTTTCTCTCGAAGCTGGCCTTAGACGATTTTATGAGTGCCCATAGTTTTTTGCTAATACTGATCAGAGATGCCTTCCCTTTTTGGGATTTTGCTCTATCATGTAGTAGCTTCCTCCTTCTATTGTATAGTTTGTTTATGGCTGGGGTCCACCAGACAGGACGTTTGTCTTTGGAGGATTGGGTCATGGTTTTATTTGGGATTGCATGATCCATGCATTCCTGAAGGTGTTCATAGAATGCGTTTATAAAGGATTCTGCGGTCTGGGCCGTATTTTCCACAGGCTTGGGGGCTTTGAAGGATTCCACCTCAGTTTTGTGGCGTGTGAAATTTGCTTTAGAGAAGTTTTTCACTGTGGTTTTCTGGGCAGGGGGTGAGATCGGGATGTGGATATCCAGTGAGATTAGTTTATGGTCTGATCTTACCAGTGAGGGATACACTTCTGGTCTGGAGCATAGAGTCCCCATGTTGTTGATGAACAGGTCCAGTATGTTTTCCCCTCTTGTGGGAGTTTTAACAAGTTGTTCCATAGCATATGAGTTTATAAATTCTAGGAACCTTTGGGCTAGGGTGTTGTAGCTAGAGTAATGCTCCCAGTCTATGTTTGGGTAGTTGAAGTCACCCAATATAATGGTGTTTGGAGAGACCTTCATATTTTTCAGTGTTCTCAGGAAGGCCGAGTGGGGTTCCTGGGTTTGGGAGGGAGGTCTGTAGCAGGCTATAAACTGGAAGGCAGTTTTACCCACTGTTAGTTGCACATGGATAGTCTCTGATGCTTTTTTGCTGTGCCACCAACCTGGAGGTGTGGGTATCTTTGACGAATATTGATGCTCCCCCTCCCTTTGTGGTTCGGTCCAAGTTTTGGGGCCGAAAAACATGGTATGAGGTATAACCTGGTAGTACTGGGGTGCTCATGGGAGCCTTGAACCAGGTTTCTGTTACTGTACAGATATCGATGTTCTCCATGCTAAGGAGAGTTTCGAGTGCATGTATCTTGAGGTTTAGACTTCTGACATTGAGTAGCATTACTCTTAGTTTCTTATCCCTTGTGATACCTATGGAGGTGGGTTTGTCTTTTGAGCCTTGCCTAAAAAAGGCACTATGGGGGAAGCAAGAGCCTTTGCCAATATCTGAAAGCCCAGGGGTGACAGGTGCAAGCCATCCCTAGCGAAGCATCGTGGCTTGTCGAGCATGTCATCCCAGGCTGACAGGCATTGGATCCCCTTTGAATGACACCAATACTTAAGCCAGTTGTTGAAATTGATCATCTTGTCTTCATATTGTGGCATCATTCTTGGTGAGGGTAAGATGCTACTCAAGGTCAGGGTAATACCAGCCTGGGCTACATGCTCAGAGAGCTCCTCTATGTCTCTTTTCATGTAGTTCAGGGAGGTACGTCTCAGGTCATTCACACCAGCATGGACAATGACCGAGTCATATTTGTACTTGCCTTGGAGTGACCTGAGTGCTTGTGTTATGTGGCGGATCCTAGTGCCCGACAGGCAGCTCACCATGACCTTCTCCTTATTCAGCCTGGTGAGCAGGACGTCAGTGTGCCTGACGATAGAGTCATCTATTACAAGTGTATCAGGTGTGTTGTTTAGCCTTAAGGGCTGTAACTGTTTGGCACACTGGCTTTGTGAGCTATGTGTTGCATGTGTTTTGTTTTGGGGTAGCAGTTGCTTGGGTGTCTGCTTTGGAGGCCTCTGCTGCTTAGACAGATTTTTATTTAGAGCCTCCGAGTATGTTTTTGTGTGTTTATGTGTTTGGTTTGCTGTCGTGGTAGGTCTATGTGAGACTGGAATTGTAGTGAGTGTGGTTTCCTTCTCCTCCTGACTGGTTACACCAGTACTGAGTTGAGAGAGCTTAGCTTCCAGTTTGGCTATATGGTTGCATCTCTCACATGTGTTGGAATTTGTTGGGAGGAGGAGAGGGTTGTCTGTGTACATGAGGCAGTTGTACTCAAGATTCCCAGATTCACCAGCTGGACCGGAGAGGAGATTGACAACTGACCTTTGGACATGCTAGAATAGTATTGGGAATTCCTTTATAATTGAAAAAAAGGGCCAATGGGAACAAGGTACTCAAGGGGAGTTTGTGAGGGTGTAGTGCTTTTAATTTTTTACTGCTGACTTATATAATTGCTTTAGTGAGCAAGTGCCAGGTAACTTAAATGCAATGTGCTACAGGTAACTTAAATGCAAAAATGACAAACAGTAACTTTCTTTCAAGTGAAACAAGGAAATAAGTAAAGTAAGCAATGCAGATATCACTAGGGATGCACAGAAGCGCTGAAAAGCTGTGTTTTAGGTGGAATTAGCATTTCAAGGAAATAACAAGTAAACAAATAACAAGCATACAAACAAAGCTAGATTCAGCAGGCCTGGATCTAGTCTATGCTACAGCAAACAAGGTGTACCAATTTCAGTAAGAAACAGTTCAAATATGCAAGCACTATAAGCCTTTAACCAGAAATTCCCAGCTCAGAAGGGCAGAGTTCAGCCTCTCCTCCCGCAAGAGTGCAGACCACGAACCTTATTAATGTAAAATAACTGGCCTGAAGCCCAAGTGCTTAAACCAGAACTAATACACTTTTAGAATAACAGACACTGAGCCCTCAATCAGCAGTTCCCAACTTAGAAGGATGTAAGCTACCTGTCCTGCCAGCACAGTGCAGGCCACAAACCTTCTTAATGTAAAACAACTGGTCTGAAGCCCAAGTGCTTAATCCAAAAGACTTAGAATGATAGCTACACTTTAATCAAGTTACTACCAAGCAGTAATAAATACAATTGAATACTTTAAAGAATGCCTGGATTAGTGCTCAAGATATACAAACAAAGCTAGATTCAGCAGGCCTGGATCTAGTCTATGCTACAGCAAACAAGGTGTACCAATTTCAGTAAGAAGCAGTTCAAATATGCAGGCACTATAAGCCTTTAACCAGAAATTCCCAGCTCAGAAGGGCAGAGTCCAGCCTCTCCTCCCACAAGAGTGCAGACCACGAACCCTCTTAATGTAAAATAACTGTTCTGAAGCCCAGGTGCTTAAACCAGAATTATTACACTTTTAAAATAACAGACACTGAGCCCTCAGTCAGCAGTTCCCAACTTAGAAGGATGTAAGCTACCTGTTCTGCCACTACAGTGCAGACCACAAACCTTCTTAATGTAAAACAACTGGTTTGAAGCCCAAGTGCTTAAACTAAAAGGCTTAGAATGAGTTACACCAAGCAGTAATAAATATAATTGAGTACTATTAAGATGACACAAAAGCAAAATAAAGTAGGAAGAAACACAAATACAGTAAAAGCAGATACATTTTTTTTTGTTTTTGAGTGAGCAAATGAGATGGGCCCAGGAGTTACAGGACAGAAGCAAGTGCAAATGCAGGCCTTCAAATCAGAAAGTTGAGAGAGATGGAAGACCGCCCAAATGGCCAATAACTACAAATTCTGGGCCAGAGCCACTCCTTATGTGGTAGAGAGGTTACTTAATGCTTACCACTCCCACTGATAAGCTAGAAGGCTTCCCTCCAACACAGAAAGGCTTGGGGGGCTCAGAAGCTTACAAACAGTCCTGGATACAGCAAATCTGTATCTAGAACACTAATTACAGGTAAGGTAGGAAACAGGATTACAATTTTTTTTTTCAGAAAAGTAGCAAAAACAGTAGTAAAAACAATTCACATGCAGTGCAAGCTGGCACACTTGAGTATGTAGCAATATTAGTCCACACAGTTTGAAAAAATGTAATTAAATTAAAAAGGACTAAAAGCAAGTGCAGAAAGGGTTTATTAGGTAGAATGCGGTAAAGAGATGGGACTGGGGGAGTGTCCTAGATCAAATCTACAGTGGGGTGGGCACTGCAAAAGCCACCAAATTTAAACTACAACCAAGAACAGGGAGGTGGGGTAGGGAAGACAGTTTCAACAGAGATGTGAGGAGTCACAGTACAAATTATAAAACCAGAAAAATATATACTGATCTCTGTATATTTGCAGAACAGTAAGACAGCAGATATCTAAGCAACAATTTAGCTCTATAATACAGAATAATACAGAAAAATATACGCAGCTCTATATATTTGCAGATAGTCTTGCAAGGCTCTCTCTCAGTGCACAGGTTGCAATTTAAATGCAGGCTGTTATTAACAGGTCAAATTAAGAGAACCTGGAGTTAAGCAACACACAAGCTATAAAAACTGGTTATATCAGCTGAAGACAAGGCAGAAAATGAGGGGGGGTGTAGAAGACAGTTTCAACAGAGATGTGAGGAATCACAGTGCAAATTATAAAACCAGAAAAATATATACTGATCTCTGTATATTTGCAGAACAGTAAGACAACAGATATCTAAGCAACAATTTAACTCTATAATACAGAATAATACAGAAAAATATACTCAGCTCTATATATTTGCAGATAGTTTTGTAAGGTTCTCTCTCAGTGCACAGGTTCCAATTTAAATGCAGGCTGTTATTAACAGGTCAAATTAAGGGAACCTGGAGTTAAGCAACACACAAGCTATAAAAAACGGTTATATCAGCTGAAGACAAGGCAGAAAATGAGGGGGGGGGGGGAGACAGTTTCAACAGAGATGTGAGGAATCACAGTGCAAATTATAAAACCAGAAAAATATATACTGATCTCTGTATATTTGCAGAACAGTAAAACAACAGATATCTAAGCAACAATTTAGCTCTATAATACAGAATAATACAGAAAAATATACTCAGCTCTATATATTTGCAGATAGTCTTGTAAGGCTCTCTCTCAGTGCACAGGTTCAATTTAAATGCAGGCTGTTATTAACAGGTCAGATTAAGGGAACCTGGAGTTAAGCAACACACATGCTATAAAAACTGGTTATATCAGCTGAAGACAAGGCAGAAAATGAGGGGGGGGCAGTTTCAACAAAGATGTGAGGAATCACAGTGCAAATTATAAAACCAGAAAAATATATACTGATCTCTGTATATTTGCAGAACAGTAAGACAACAGATATCTAAGCAACAATTTAGCTCTATAATACAGAATAATATAGAAAAATATACTCAGATCTATATATTTGCAGATAGTCTTGTAAGGCTCTCTCTCAGTGTTAGATGTCAAAAAATGCAAGAGTTTTGGTAACAATTGTTACAGCAATATGCTTTGTTACAGTTACATCCTATTACTTTAAATATAGTAATATATGGTTATTATGAGCGGAATATTGTTAATAACAAAGAGTGATTATCGTAAGTTATTGTAAGTGCATTACAGGTTGTTTAGCTAACACGTTGTGTGGAATTATTTTATAACAAATTATGGGATTGTTTCTTGATTTTGGGTAAATTTAGGAAATGACTTTGACAAAAAGCATTGGGAAATGTATTTTTGCATTGAAATCAGGGTTAATCAAAGTGTGTCAACCTTGTCTCTGTAATTTTTCAGTCATCAGGTTTATAATATTGTATAAGATATGTGTGAATAGTATTGTTTCAATTTTATTTGTTTATCTTGTGTTACTTATTCAATAAAAGCTCCTGCTCTTTTTAATAAGTGCCATGGAATCCTTAACATTCACTGGAGCTACCACCAACTCAGGCAGATAGGGACTCGGTTTAACATCTCATCTGATGGACATTTCACTTACGAGTGCAGCATCCCCCATTAGCTGCACTGCAGTGTCAGCTGAGCCACTGAGACACTTCCAGCAAATATTCTAGGTTAAGATAAATGACTGGTTAACTGCCTCAAGAAAGAACTCCACATGTACTAATTTAGAAAAACTATCAGGGGAATCTTCTTCACCCATTCCTTTCACCAGTCTATGATGTATTACATGATAGCATAACTATTTCATATGAAATCTGCACTGGAAATGTAACATGGTACATGACTGAGGTTAGAAAGGAATTGGCTGTCTTTCTACATCATATTTATAGTTCTAGAAAGAGTAAAAGACCAACTATGGTTCATCTGAATTCCTATGTAACCTCTCCACTGGTTACATTCCTGAATCCTAGAAAACAGCCATTGTAATGCTGTTACACAAAAGTGGTCCAACCATGGACCCTGTTGACTATATAGCCATGAGTTTCACTAGCTTCATATGTAAAACTATGAAATGTATTATGTAAGACCTCATTAATCTATGCATTGAAAATCTCTTAACTGTGGACCTTCATCAACTCAACTTTGTTGAAGGAAGTTCCTACCTCTGTAACATCATTTATTTCTGTGAAAAGGTCACTTAAGCAGTGACTGACTGTTATGTAGTACATACACCATATTTGAAACTGGCAAAAGTCTGACACTATTCCCATGCAGGCATTATTGACAGACTTCTAAATATGAATATATGTATTATGTTGTGCAGAGTTAACAGGCTATCTGACAAAAACTATGTTTTTTGAGCTGTAGATGCCACTTCCCAAAGCAAAAAGCTTACCAGTGGTGTACCACATGGCTTATTGGTGTATCTTACCTTATTTTTCATCTATTTCTTAGGCCTTTAAGTCAATACAGTAGTTATTTAAGTTTGCAGATGGCTATAAATTGAGTATTGTTATTAGACCTTCCACTGAATCACAATTGCTCCAACATGAGTTAGATCATGTTAACTACAGGTACAAGGCCTATTGTTTCAAATTAAATGTGAAAAAATGTAGTATAGTTAACTTTGATCAATAAAAATTGTTTTCTGTGCTATATAGGTGATGCACTCCTGCAATCTGACAAATGTAAATAGTAAACACCCTCCCCGTCCAAGGTGTTTATCCCCTATATGTGTCATATACTGCCCCTGTATACTGGCTTGTCTGTCTTCCTACCCAACCTACCTCCCAAATATACCTAATATCCTTCACCAACATCCCACTTGCACCTTAAAAAAAAAGCAATCTGTTGCCAAAAAAAATCTCACTCCATACATACATAGCTGTCCATTTCACACACGTGTCCACTGGGCACATGTAATTTGGTCTAATTGGCTTCACAACACATTATTGTTGTCCTCAACCCTCTCTCAGAGGTTTGAGTGTCTATATATACCTCCAAATTAAGTATATATGGACAGCTGTTGCTGTAGAAGAAATGGACAGCTATGGACCTTCCCTAAACCCTTCCTGTACATCACTAGTTACTTTCCCTATCATCTTTCCCACTGTGTGCACCCTTTTTCACCACTTTCCTGTCACCCGTTTTTTCTTTTCTTTTAAAGAAATTAGCACGGGGCAAGTGGGAGTAAGCTGTTTTAAGCAGCAGTAAGCAGGATTAAGCCTGTTTGCATGGCGCTAAGCAATGCCTACACAGATTAAGCACTTTAAGGCTAACTGTCTGTAAGCATATTTAACCAGAAATTAGCATTGCTTACCACCACGCAAACCCACTTACAACTGCTTAATAGTGCTTTAATCACTGTATATCCAACAGCCCTTATTCTGCCCAAATAATATTCTGCAACAAAATAATCTGCCCTTGCAAGTCTTGAACCCTGCACACCATATCCACAGCAATTTGCCACTAAGCCATCTGAGCTGTAGATATGTCTAATGTTTTTTCAAACATATCATGCAGCACAGTCATTCAACAGTAAGGAAACTTTATTTATATATGTATATGTGTGTATATATATATATATATATATATATATATATATATATGTGTGTGTGTGTGTGTGTGTGTGTGTGTGTGTGTGTGTGTGTGTGTGTGTGTGTGTGTGTGTGTATATATATATATATATATATATATATATATATATATATATAACTAAAGAACTTTTAGTTGTTAAACGAACAGAGAAACAAAAAAACACTCGTAGGCTGAACTGATGTTTAAGCGCTTTACTTATTTACTTATTTATGGCTTTATCAACAAGGGAAGGAGTACTGATATTACTGACAGATTGAGCAGCTTTCCACTGCCCATCAGCAGAGACATGCAAGCCATATGTGAGATCATTTCCAGAAATTGGAACATTTTTTCCTGCCATGACGACCTTAAAGCTATTTTAGGAAATTCCCCCTCTTTTTTCCTACAAGAGATCCACTCCTTTGAGGTCCAGTTTTGAAAATAAGGATTCTCCATTCCTACTGGATGACACTTTCCTACAACATGGACCCCCTGGTATGTTTACATGCGGTCATTGTGTTATGTGCCAGCACATTCTTTGTTGTAACTCCTACACCTTCTCTCATTGTAACTACATAGTTACTTTCAAACAACATTTTGACTGTCACACTGAGTGGGTAGTTTACGCAGCTATCTGCAAACATTGCTCTTTGTTCTACATTGAAAAAACTAGCAGGAGATTTTCCGATAGAACCAAGGAACATTTAGCAGCCATAAGAAAAAAAAGGATAGCATCAACCAAGTATTCCTTAAAATGGGGAACAATGATATCTGTGCAGTAACAGAGACCTGGTTAAAGGCAGCAGGATGCATCCCTGCAGTACCAGCCTATAATTAATTCCACAAATTTTGGCTGCAGAACATGGACTGAAGCTCAAAATCTGGTGGTATTTTTATATTCATAAAGGATGCACACACCTCCAGAGTTGTAGACCAACATTATGCATTACAGATCCTGCAGGAGTAGCTGACATTGGGTAAGACAGTGGTTCAGGCTGTAGCCTGCTATAGGTCCTCATATATGTCCAAAGACTCATACTCCATGTCCATAAACACCCTGGAGAATATTAGTGTCCAACCTAACACTATCACACTGGTTGACTTCAACTACCCCACGATAAACTGGGAAAGCTACTCATGTACCGATGCACCTGCCCATCACATCGACCTGGTCCTTCCTAACATGGGCGACTGTTGCTCTACACCAATAATCAACTCCTCCCTTTTTATATATGAACACAAATTAATCACTTTGGAAATACACAGCCCTCCTACTCCCCCTGCACTGGTAACCACCATGAAAAGCCTTTCCAAAGCTAGCTATGGTCTCATAAATTCAGAGGTGGCTAACCTCATGGCAGCCATGCAAATGGAGACTAGTTGCCTGACAGCTGAATCAAACAACAATGCACTATGAACACGTACACAAATGCATGGATACCATCTTACCCAATACAAACAGGACCCTCACCTCCAAAAAAAGGAAGCTGATCTGGTGGTCCCCTGCCATAAAGAAACTGTACAACAGAAGGAGGGAACCGATATGGAATAAGGTGAAGTCCCAAGACAGGAAATAAACCCTTATCAGCCTCAATGAATAATTGAGATCCTTCATCAAATACTACAAAGTTAGCTGTGAGAACTGAATTGGAGCACATAGTAAAGACAACCACAAGGCCTCATACAGTTATGTAAAGAATCTCCATGGCAATACCAAGATTTGTTCTGAGCTATTAGACAATGGTACCTCCAAGACTGAGCCAACAAATAATGCCAATATACTGGCTGGCATCTAGAGTGCAAACATTACCCCTCACTTCCCTCCCCAAAGGACAAATCACAATACCAGTACACTGCCAGTCACCCAGTATTACTGCAGTACAGGTTAAAACACCACTGTCCAAGGCCAAGAATACAGCTTCTATGGGACCTGAGAATATCCCTGGCTGTGTTCTACATTATCTACAGAGTGACCTGGCACCTTACCTGTGTGCACTGTTCAAGCACAGCCTCACCTCAGGCTTGGTCCCTACTGAATTGTGCACTGCTACAGTCACCCCTCTCCACTAACGAGGTGTAAATACAGACCCTGGGAAATACTGCCCCAACTGCCTGACAAGTCTGTTATGCGAAGCTATGGAATGCATCATCATGCACCTAATAAACAGGGATATGGGAATCTGCAGACTCAGGATCCCACACAGTTTATCTTTGTGAAGGGTAGGTCATACCTGCTCATTCAACCTGGTTAACTTCTTGGCGTCAGTCATCTGAGCTGTAGATGAAGGCAAGGTGACACATACAGCCTACATTGATCTGGCCAAAGCCTTTGATAACATTCTCCACTCACTAAGCTCGGCATCAATTCCTGTATTACTAGGTGGGAACAGAGGCACAAACACAGGGGAAGATTGGCCATACTGCTGTCATACATTCAGACAGCTGCAGATGTCACTGGGTTTGTTGTAACATCATTTATGAGGAATATGACATCGGTAATACCAATAGATGTGAGTATTTACTGACTACATTCCCCAGAGTCCACAGCTGATTTACCAAGGACACCAACTGTCTGTTGAACACACAAAACATAACAGGCAGACATGTGGCCAGTCTGTGGTCAGAGACATATTACTGTGAGTTGTGATGTCGCACACTAAATGCATGTCCACACAAACCCTGTCAGTCTATCAATCCACCATGTGTATAACAGCATTGATATCATAGAATCTGTTCACAAATCCTGGGATATGTCCTCCATGTTGGTTGGCTGTCTCCACATGTCCTATCCTGTGATGAATTGCCAACCACTGTATGTGAATCTGTAGGCCACCACCTCTGTAATGTCCTTCACACAGGCAAGGAAATGGGGAAAGGCCCACATTAAAGAAAGTCCCATGTGTTGGAACTAGCAGCAGTGTCCAGGCCCACAGCACAATACGATGTGGGCACCTACATACTGGTATGCCCATAGCAATACCTGACATCTGCACATCTGTACAGAGGACAACAGAAAGTAGATAGCCAACAGGTTATGCATTGGGATAAATGTTTTGAAAGATACACGGCTGAAACTGAAAGGTATGCCATTACTACATGACAGCAGTCCTCAATGACATGTCCAAAAACATAGTAGTCTACAGTTAGTATCAACATATCAGATCAATATCCAATAGGAGATGCATATAAACATACAGCTCAAACACCAAGAACAAGATAGTACTCACAGTCCATCTTTGCATACAGGGGTGTATGGTTCCAATACTGCAGTCTACAATACACTCTAATCTTGAAAAAGCACTGCTAAAAGTACTAACATAATGCTACAATATGTGTTAAACTATTTCTGTCAACCAGTGCACTGTAGCTGGTGTAACATGCAAGTGTGACTGCATATAACCTGGGATACTACCCATGTATGAAAATAAAACAAAAAGAAAACAGATTGTGGTACTACCCATTTATACCCAGATGTCCCATACACTACACTCACACCCCTTGCTACTGTAATGACAGCACATAGAAGCATGTTATGTACAGAAAATTAAATGCACTTATTAAAGATGTCATTACCCTGCTATTTTATCAGACTGGAATGTGATCACTGGTTACCAGGGCTAAGCTGCGCTTAGCAGGTTTCAGCATTGCTTAAATGTAAATGCTAAGCAGATTTGCGCACTGGCAAGTGAAACCTAAATGGTGTAACCACCTATTCATTTAACCATATATACGCACCACTTACCATTGCACATATCCACTAAAACAGGCTCAAAGCTGCTCAAAACTGCCTTAACCACCTTCACCAACAGTCTTTGTTCTGCCTAGCAACAAAATAAACAGCCCTTGCAGGTCTTGAACCCAGGACCCTGCACACCATAGCCTATACAATTTGCCAGTAAGCCACTCAGCTGCATTGCTTGAGGATGTTTTCTCACACATACCCTTCTTTATAGCCAGTTTACAATATGGAAGAGACAAGTGTGCATCTAGTAAGGATTGGTATCTATATATATATATATATATATATATATATATATATATATATATATATATATATATATATATATATATATATCTCAATAGAAACATACATAGAGAGAGTTAGATATGTAGGAGATCCACATATGTGTACAACAATATATAGATATATTACCAATAAATACTGAGGTGTACACACACACACACACACACACACACACACACACATATATATATATATATATATATATATATATATATATATATATACACATACAAATATATATATATATATATACACATATTATATATATATATATATGTATATATATACATATACACACACACACACACATATATATATATATATATATATATATATATATATATATATATATATATATATATATATATATATACACACACACACACACACACACACACACACACACACACACACACACACACACAGACACACAGACACACACACACACACACACACACACACACACATATATATATATATATATATATATATATATTTATATATATATGTATACACACACACATATATATGGATCTAGGACTATTGAATGAAAGTTCAATAGTCCGAATCCACAATCACCGAACTCACTTTAAAGAAAGCGCTTTCACCGAAAAAGGACTTTTGTTAAAGTGCGTTAAAAAAAAACAATAAATTTAATTTTATGCAGGGGCAAGCCGCCCATGTGGCCCCCACACCCCCCCCACTTTAATATTCTCACTCCGTGATCAGACTACAGTGAGGAAAAGGGAATATTCCCTTATCCGCTCCATAGTACAATTTCTGCAAAAGTCATTCCCCACACCACCCCACTTTAATATTCTCACTCCGAGATCGGACTACAGTGAGGAAAAGGGAATATTCCCTTATCCACACCATAGTATGATCTCTGCAACAGTCATTCCCCCACGACTCCCTCTAGCTGCAGGCATACTTCCGCAAAAGTGCTTTTTCGGTAAAAAGCACTTTCATGGAAGTATGCCCAGCTATTTGTGTTTAGGTGAAAACTTTTTTCGGGGATCAGTACCGATTCCATATAAATATATATATATATATATATATATATATACATATATATATATACACACACATGTATGTATACATATATATATAGATATATATATATAGATATATATATATATATATATATATATATATTTTATATATATATATATATATATATATATATATATATATATATATATATATACATATATATATATATATATATATATATATACACACACACACACACACACACACACACACACACACACACACACACATATATATTGTATATACATACACCTACACAGATGCGCACACACACACACACACACACACACACACACACACACACACACACACACACACACACACATATATATATATATATATATATATATATATATATATATATATATATATATATATATATGCATACATGTCCCAAAATGCCCATACAAACGTGCTGCTGATAGACCACCCACGACTGGGGAAGCATGCACAGTTGGATACAAAAGCAGCCATGACACTCACATCTGACCCCCCCAGTCCAAATAAATAAGTGAGCAGTACACTGCTACAAAATCATGATAGGCCATACAATGGCCAGACATACAATAACCTCTTAGCAAAACAAATAAAATGTCTGAACATTGCAAAGAAAAATGCAACTAGCCAGTAATTCACACATGTTTATTATACTCTGATGTCTTGGCCAAAGCCTTCAAGGAGTAAACATTGCCAGAAATACATGCCTTAATCACAAGAAGTAATTAACACCTAATTACATAACTGAATACACAGCCTCCAATTGCACTCATCATTTAACCCCCAACGGGATAAAGTATCACAGTTAATATTAATATATTGAGTCTGTACATAACAACTGTCCTTTTATAAATGTTTCATCCCACTGAGGAACAGATGTTTTCAGAAACAGTACCTTGAGACCCACTACTGTCCCAATGGTGAGATTTATTCAAATGTACAGCTATAGAACTGACATATTTCTTATCAGTAATATGTCTGACATGTTCTAACAGCCTAGTTTTAAAACATGTGTTACTGTCTCCCACATAAAATATGTTACAAGTCCATCTAAGATCATTCTTTATACACCAACCTCTTGAATGTACAGATGTCAACATGTTTTTCAGCCATTTCCCTCAGCAGGAATTATAGCACTAATTAATGATAGACCAGTATACCTATCCACCTGTATGACTGTATCTTTTCTGAGGGCTATAAAGTCAAAAAAACAAATGGATGTTACTATCTAAATAATGCAATTACCAGAGTATGCTACTGATTTGCCAAAGACAACACCTGTCTGGGAAATAGCCCATACATAACAGGCTAACCTGTGGACATTATGTGGATGGTCCTACAGTTGAGACCTATGCAGAGATAGAACTTTGTCAGACTGGAACCCATGCAGAAGTAGCATGTGCAGACAAACTCTGTTAAACTAGCAGTATTCCAAACATATAACACCAATACACGCATTCTTCCCCTAAGTCTTGAACCTTCCCCACCATTTAGTTGGCTTGTCTCCACAAGTCTTGTTGTAAGAGGTAGTACCTCATACAACTACAGGATGTCTTCCTCACAAGTAAGGGAAAGGGCAATGCCCACATGGAGTACTCAGTTATAAAAGTGTGTTGCCATGACACTGGCTATTGGAAGAACTAGACAGCTGCTCTGCATGCAATTAGCAAGTGGGGAACACCAATATGTGCAGAGGCCATCACCTGGTCATGAGCATCACTTACAAAGGCCATGCTGCCACCTATTCAAACCAACTCTATCCCTGTAGTGCAGAGAGAGAGAGAGAGAGAGAGAGAGAAATAACAAATGAAACATAAAGTGCAAAAAGAGAAGAAAAAAAAGGTAAGTGGAGCATGTAAGCATGCAATTGAATGTAGTATTTGTTCTGTAATAATGGGAAATATGATTTGGAGGAATATATGTCCCAACAAGACATGCTGTACTAATGTCCCGCTAAACAGCTGCTATGGCCATAGCATCTGGCCCTCTCTGCAGTAGGAGATATCACAGACATACCTCTCAACTGTACAGATCTTCACAGAATGTCCACATTTTACCATCATGTATTTTTGTCTGTTCCTCTTGAGATCTGTACTTTTCTGGCAAATAGCTGAGGATTGAATTTATCAGGTAATGACAAACACTTGAGTTTAAGATTCCAAATCCTTAAGAATATTCACCGTAATACTAAATATATCATTCTACAAACATCCTATGTTTGTAACAGGAATATTTCAAATCTGTCCCTACTTATCCCCTCATCATTTTAGGCTTTGTCCAGATGTGATGCTCTGAGAGGTTGTGAGGTGGGATCACAGCTCAGGAGCCTGATTCACCCTGGGAAAGGACAGCTCATATATGACAACCACAGGGGTGTCAGTCATTCAAACAGTTGTGACTGTGCCACTGCTAGGCCAGTTAATGGGATGTTTTCCATATCCATGTTACCTATGATTATGAGTATGACACATGTTTGGCTTGTAAAGCTAAGAGACCTATAGAGGGCATGTGCATAGTAAAGTGCTATTGCAGACATGTTTGTAACTGCATGTGATATCTTAAATTAATAACATTCAACTGTACAGTTTTCTGCTGGACAATAAGCACATTTATGACTAATATTTGTAGTCACATACACATATACCTGTGTTATGTCAGCCAAACCATTGGCAGGACTGTGAGCAATGATGTTGTAACATAATAGCCTACTTATGACTGTTGAATAATGTCAAACCCTACTGTGCAATCAACATACTAATGTATGGTGCAGCTATATTAATACAGTATCAATACTGATGTCCACTTTGACACCCATTTATGTGTGCCATTGTCCAGACATACTGCTGTAGCAGGTTGAGATGTATGATTGAGCAGCAGGACTGTAACTACAGTGTGCCATACTAATATACAACAGAAATGTATACCAGGTACCCCCTGAGCACATGTATGTAGGCTTATGTTCAGCTGGAAGGCACAATACTAAATCATGTGGGTGTTAGAAAAATATGTATTAATGTATGTATGCTTAATGCCAATTAATAACCAAGTATTTTAATATGCTTTTCATTCTATTTTTCATACACTGTATTTTATACAAATTGAGTTTCATATGAGACTGAAAAAGATGCTTTTTGAAAACTGCAGTATGCTTTCTGAAAATTGCAAGTTGCCCTCTGACCTAGTAATTGCTAGCACAGCAATATTCATGGTTATGCCTTTTGGAAATATACTTGAGAAGCAGGTGTTTATCTGCTAGGTCAGAAGCGAATGAATGAACAATGCCTTATTTTATAAATGTAATGCTTTTAGACAAACAGCTCTGTTCAGAGGATGGGAACCTGTGCAGCTGTAGTAATTTAGAGATAAAGTAGACAAAGGATTATTAGAGAAATGAACTGCTAGCATTGTGCTTGAATTAGCCATAGTATCTTGAATGGTAACATAACATGTATCTGGAGTAATCAAGGCCATGTTGTTTTCCTCAGGAAGTTTCACATAAAAATTGATAAATCAGCAGAAATTCATGGGAAAGATGGTCAGCAGATGATGATGAAAAAGGTGGTAATCTGTTACGTCAGCATGGTAGGACATAACCAGTTTAAGAATGTATAAAAATGAAAGTATTTCCTGTTCCTGGTTAGACAAACTCTGTATTACCACATTTGTGTCTCCTTGCTGCAAGATTAAAGTGCCTTAACCTGAACCTACCGTGTTTTGATCATTTTTAAAGTATATTTTTCCTTTGACAGTTTGGTCCTTCAGACCGGAAAGTACCTCTCGCTCTAGGCCTAGGTCAGAATTGGGCCCGGTGGCATGCATCCGTACGGAGAAGAGGCCAAATCAGCTCTTCTGTTTTGAAAGACCTCCGACTGAATTGTAGTTCGAAAGAGGCCAGCCACTGTTTCTGATCTGGGATTGGAGGACGAGTCAACGATCCGGTGGATCAACTCACGGAGGGTCAGGTAAGGAGGAATTACCTTATTTCTCTTTTAAGATCAGGGACTAATTACAGAACTGTTTTTTGTCAGGTAGATTTGCATGTGCAGATCAGGGACAGAAAAAGGGGTTACTGCTTTTGTCATAGATCAGGGAGACAGAATAGGTAGGCAGTTATTCTAGATAAACTGTGAAAAGGTATAAGTTTGTGGTACCACATGATAGAAAGAGTTACGTAACAATTTACAGCTTAGCTAAGACAGCAATGGGAAATCAGTGCACAAAAGTTCCTGAGACCTGCCCCTAACCGAAGACGCGAAGTATATGCAATTACAGCGTGCCGACAATGTTAAGTATTACACAAAATGGGTTGATAAGTATAAATTCAATGGCAATTTAGATAAACTTGTGCTTATGAAACTTGTTAAACAATTAAAAATAGACGCGAAAGGTCAACTAATAAAGCAAAGACAATTAGGAGTCCCTCAGGCGCATAGGTGGCTTGAGGAAGCAAATCGCAGGGAACAGAGAATAAAGAATTTAAAGACAATGTTCTTAGACAAAGAAGACAATAACTTGGTAATAGCAATGGCCCCTCCTTCACCCCCTCCGCTTCTGTTACCAGAATATGAAGCAAGTGGACAAGCTAATCCACCTCCGCTATACCCAGCTGTTCCTGCAAAATCACAACCATTTGTCAGGGATCCTATCGAGACAAGGTCTCGAACACGTGACTTGAGGAGGGAAATTGAGTTAAGTGAAATAAATAGAAAATCACAGGCTATGAGTGAAGAAGAGATATGTCCGCTCATAGAAGTACCAAATCCTCAGGCAGGACAGGCAGGACAGGATCCGACTCTTTTAGTTTATAGACCGTGGACACCGGAAGATATTCAGAAAGCCACGGAGGGAATTCCCCACCCAAAAGTGAATTTTAGAAAATTTTTAGAGGACTTACAGGGTATGAGATTAAGTTACCATTTGAATGGAGAAGAAGTAGAAAAAGTAGTTAGACAAATTGTGGGTCCAGATTGGCACATGATCAGTGGCGAGTGGAATCCTTGTGATGCACAACTTAGACCACTCCCACATACTAATGCAGAACTGGATGGCAGAGTAAAAGGTCTGACAGACCGAATCTCTGAAAAGTGGAAGCCTAGGGCTGATTGGACTTGCATTAATCAATGCATTCAACAGGAAGGTGAAACAGTTGATAGATATTATGCTAGACTGTTAGAGTGTTTTAATAACCACTGCGGAATGCAGATACCAGAAAACCAGACACAAGATTCCTCATATGAACAACAGTTAAAGAATGCATTCTTGAAGGGTAGTATAACTCCCATTAGCAGCTTTATTACAAAGCACATGGTATCATCGAACAAGTAGATTACAGCCATTACTTGAATATGCTAGACATGCAGAAAGACATTTTAATAGTAAAAAGAAAAAGAAAACTCAAGTATTTTCAGCAGAAGATGGGTCAGAAGTATTTGTAGTGCAGACTGGGAGAAAGGGTAAGAAAAATACCCAGGGAAATAAACAATCTGACAAGCGATCAGAAGATTTTGAAGAAAGAAAGAAAAAAGGTGAATATTTTAAGTGTGGGAAAAAAGGACATTTAGCAAGGGATTGCAGGCTAAATAAGAAGGTGACTACAGAAAATAAGGAAGATAAGGAATGACTATATGATAGTCAGGAATCATTGAATGAAAATAAGCAGGAAGAGACAAGTGCAAATATGATAGCAGGAGTAGAGAATGTGACAGAAGGGGTAGAGGATGTACATGAATTCGCAGACATAGAAGAAGATGAAATTTTGGACCTAGCTCTATTGAGCTTAGAGCTTTACGTAGCAGACATGAAACCAGAAGTGACGCTTCTGGTAGAGGGGAGGGAAGTTAAATTTCTGTGTGACTCAGGGGCTTCACGGACCCTGATACACCCTTCCAAGTTACCGGAAAATTCAGAACCACCAGATTATATACTAGTGAAGGCAGCTAATGGACAGCTATATCAGGAGCCACTCTCCCATGATATAGCAATAACAGACCCCGTATCGGGAATGACCCAAAGAAGTAAAATTGTGGTTTCTGAAAAATGCCCAGTAAATCTTTTGGGTAGAGACTTGATGCAGATATTTGGCATAGCCATAGTTCCAACCATGCAGGGTATGGAAGTACAGTGACAAATGGATACTTTTGTAGTGCGACCGGAGGGTGAAACATATTATTGGTACAGCCAGGACTTAGTTACGACTTGTCCAGGGGCAGTAACCGAAGAACTGATGAACGTAGCCATCAGTAAGTCCCCCTCCCTCGACATTGACAAACAGCATTTGTTGCATTGTACTCTATATTACTGTAGTAGACCAGGACCTGATAAAGATTATGAACAGGAATTGTTTCAGAACCATGCAAACAGACTAGTGTTGCTAAATGTGTACTGGGATGCAGAGGGGAACAGTGTAGTAAGCTGCTCATTGCCCCAGGAATTTTTAGCACTTTACAAATCTAATCGATTGCCACATGTTAGCTTAACTAAGAATAAAAATTTGAAATGGGCAGACTTAGGTGAAAAAGTCACAAGGTGGGAAAAGCAGACAGAATTAGAGCTCTCCGAACAAGGAGTACAGAAACAGAAATTGAATTGGATTACACAGACACACCCAGCTGTGCACTCACAGGCTAGTGAGAATAGCTGAGTGTTACTCTTATTGGAAGAAGAGGAGAAAGCCTTGCGGGGCATACCAGACATTCTCTGGTCAGCAGGGAAATCAGATGTAGGACTTATACGAACAGCAGGACCAGTTACTATTACGCCAAAGTCAGCATTTAGACCCCAGAAAAGACAGTATCCCTTGAGAAAGGATGCAGAGATAGGAATCAAGCCTATAATAGCAGCCTTACTTAAGGAAGGAGTCTTAATAGAATCTCCTGATTCACCA
Source organism: Protopterus annectens (assembly GCF_019279795.1). Taxonomy (NCBI): domain Eukaryota; kingdom Metazoa; phylum Chordata; order Ceratodontiformes; family Protopteridae; genus Protopterus; species Protopterus annectens. The sequence goes on from NC_056725.1 coordinate 1,022,942,389, forward strand.
TGTAATACACCTTTATTTCCTGTCAGGAAAGCAAACGGGGAATGGCGTATGGTCCAAGATTTGCAAACTGTAAATAATGCAGTTATACCCAGGGCACCGACGTTGCCAGATCCACACACCTTACTGAATGATTTAAAACCAGAGCAAAAATATTTTTCTGTGGTAGACATTAGTAATGCATTTTTCTCGATACCGATACACCCTGACAGCCAATATTGTTTTGCATTTACATTTCAGGGAAAGCGGTATACATACACAAGATTACCACAGGGATATTGTGAAAGTCCAACAATATTTGCACAGGAAATGGCAAGCAACTTGACAGGATTTATCCCACCGAAAGGCAGTCAGATTTTACTTTAGGTAGACGGCATTCTGCTGGCAGCCCCCACCCAGCAAGAATGCAAAGAGGACACGATAGCTTTATTACAGTTCTTAGCTACTCAAGGTCACAAAGTAAACAAAGACAAGCTACAACTTTGGAGGAAACAAGTTAAGTACTTGGGATATGTAATATCCAAGGAAGGTAGAATATTAGATGAAGATAGAAAAACAGCAATATTACAAGCACCTAGACCAACTACCAAGAAGGAAATGATGTCCTTCCTGGGAACTACTCATTTTTGTAGGAGTTGGATACCGAATTATGCTTTGGAATCTGCTCCACTGGCCAATTTAATATTTAAAAAGCCGATAGCAGCACAGGATTTATTACAATGGACATCTGAAGCAGAAGCAGCTTTCTGCAAGCTGAAACAACTGATAGCATCATCCTTAGTTTTAGGATTACCAAACTATCATAAGCAATTTATTCAAACTGTAGACTGTAAGCAAGGTTATATGACATCAGTATTGACACAGCAACATGGGGACAAGCAATGCCCCATAGCTTACTATTCATCACAGCTAGACCCAGTGGCGTGGTCCCTGCCCCACTGTGTACAAGCAGTAGTTGTAGCTGCAATGGCAGTGCAGGCTTCGGCCTCAGTAGTGTTATTCCACCCTCTCACATTGAGAGTGCCTCATGCAGTCGCAATTATTTTACTGCAAGAAAAAGTAGCATATCTTTCTCCGGCTAGGCATCTTTCCTGTATGACCATACTGTTGAGCCAACCTCATATGACAATTGAACGATGCACAACTTTGAATCCGTCAACCTTGCTTCCAACCCCTGCAGATGGCAAACCACACTGCTGCTTGCAGGAGATTGAGCAAAAGACATTACCTAGACAAGACCTTATGGATGTTCCCTTGGATGATGCCGAGGTGACATACTATGTGGACGGCTCGTGCAGGAGGGGTCCTACAGGACAGAACCTAGTGGGCTATGCAGTCATTTCTGATACTAAAACTTTAGAAGCAAAATCTTTACCACACAACTTATCTGCACAAGCGGCAGAGTTGATTGCCTTGACAAGGGCATGTACCTTAGCAAAAGGTAAGAATGTTAACATTTATACTGACAGTCAGTATGCTTTTTCTACTGTACATGTTTTTGCGCAGCAGTGGAAAAATAGAGGAATGATAACATCTACTGGTAAACTGATCAATCATGTGCAATTTATTTTAGATTTGTTAGATTCAATTCAGTTACCTAAAAAGGTAGCTATTTGCAAATGCGTAGCTCATACGAAACAACAGGACAGGATTTCAAAAGGTAATGCACGGGCTGATACAGCTGCGAAGCAGGCAGCTTCAGCCACAGAAACTTGTCATTTGAGTGAGGAATTACAACCCTCTGAAATTTTATATTTAGAAATGTTAAAAACAATGCAGACACTTACTACAAATATAGAAAAACAGAAGTGGATAAAACGTGGACCAATCCTCGAAAAGGGACTGTACATCTCTAAGGAGAAGAAACCAATTTTGTCATCTAATTTGTTTAGATATGCAGCGTTGTTGAGCCATGGGCAGAGCCATGTCTCAACAGGGGGGATGGTACAGTTAGTGAATCGAGTGTTTACAACCTACGGATTTACCAATTATACAAAAAATGTTTGTGCAGCATGCCATGTTTGTAACAAGCATCATGCACAAGGGGCATTGAAGCCTAAGCAAGGGAGTTTTCCTACACCACCGTATCCGTTCCATACTATTTGTATGGATTTCATAGAATTGAATAAATGTGAGAATAAGAAATATTGCCTTGTCATTATAGATATGTCTTCCAAATGGGTAGAAGCATTTCCAACTAAAAATCCAGATGCAGCTACTATTGCAAAGGTCCTTATTAAAGAAATTATACCCAGATTTGGTATACCGGAAAAGATTTATAGTGATAATGGTACGCATTTTGTGAACCAAATGGTTCAGCAACTTAGTTGCTATTTTGGGATATCGTTAAAGAACCACTGTGCTTACCACCCCCAATCTGCAGGGTTAGTAGAGAGGCATAATAGGGTGTTGAAGAATAAGCTTAGGAAGCTGATGACTGAGACACAGAAGAACTGGGTGCACTGTTTGCCTTTAGCACTATTGAGCATGAGAACTGTTCCAAATGCAAAGGGATTAACTCCTTTTGAAACTTTGTTTGGGAGGACATATAATACACCTCAGTGGAAACCTCTCATGTCTGCAGAGCAGGAGGCTGACAATTCACTTGCAGGGTATATGAGGCGATTTTTAAATAAAAAACTTCTGCAGTTAAATTCTGTTTCAGATAAAGAGCAACTTTAATCGGAAGCACCAGTAGCCCCAGGCACCTGGTTCTGGGTGAAGATTGTGAAACGAAAGAATTGGAGTTCTCCAAAGTGGGAAGGTCCGTACCAGGTACTACTGTCGACACCCACTGCAGTCAAGATCGCAGAGCGAGCTTCCTGGATTCATTTGACGCACTGTAAACTGGTTAAGAACTTTGAATTGGACAAAAACTTTGTTACTGTTGTACAACAAGAACAAAATGGCCAGGTACAGAGTGAATAGAGACATTGAGCAACCTCAGAAAACTTGTATGATCGTTTTTATTGCAATACTAATCACACTGTTCTTTTTGTTGTGGCCACTCCTTTTTCCTGCCACAAAGGTTGAACTGATTAGACGTAATGAACCAAACATAGACTGGCATCCGAACTTTATCACTTATCAGGCAATTACACGTGTGTACGCTGAGACTTTTAATGTTTCGAACTGCTGGGTCTGTATGGACATACCAACAGCATACGGGGGTTTATTGATGACTGCTATCCCCCTAGGGGTCAATGAGACCTGGGAAAGTCTGGTTTTTGACACAGTTGCTATTAAAGCACATGATAAAGTAGCACTGTATTTGCCTGTGACACAAAAAGGAATTGTATGTTTCTATAAAAATGATACCATCCAAGTGGGATGGAGCAAGTGTAAGGTTACAGTACAGTATAAATGTTATAGAAAACCAAATGATTTGGGTGGATCTTGTAGTACAGATTATGACTCATTTTTGAAATCTATGCATAAGACTCTTGATCAGGTACAACGCAATCCTGTACTTTTTAAACAGTTATCTGTAATAGATAGGAAAATGTTTCATGCAGGGCAGTCATTTCGTAACAAAGTAATAACTAAGGTAGAGGACTGTTATTTTGTGTGTGGTAAAAAAGCATATAAATGGTTACCTGAGAATTGGTCTGGCAGTTGTTTTTTGGGGTACCTGGTTCCGGCCATCCGACACACTGCAGTTTTGCCTCAAGGAAATATTCGAAATACTCGAGACGTAACCAAAAAGACTGTTAAGAAACCTGAGAATCCAGTGGGACGAATTGAAGCGGGCTGGAAAGACCATCGTGATGTGGGAACCAAACTTGTGCACATGGACTTGAGTGATGCTGTTATATCCTGGGAAGGTATATTACCTGCATATGGCGCAGTTAAATCAATATGGGGGCTGCGAAAACTGTCAAAACGTCTCGAAGTAATGAGTAATACGACTTTTTCTGCTCTTGAACTGATAACTGATGAACTGAATGCCATGAGAACTGTAGTGCTCCAAAACCGAATGGCTCTTGACTTCACCCTAGCGGCGAGGGGTGGAACTTGCACTTTAATCAAAGAAGAATGCTGTGCGTTTATTCCTGACCATCAGCATGAGATTAACGATCATCTCGAGGTGATTCAGCAAGTGTTGGCCATGACCAAGCCAGGCCCAAACCCTCTGACAGACTTTTTCCAGAATGCATTTGGGGGGTGGGGCTCTATTTTTATGAACATATTAATCGCCATTGGGGTAGGATTACTCCTAATAGGAGTTTGTATTTGTTGTGGAATCCCCTGCATGAAGAGATTAGTTAAAGAATTCATAGATATATCCGTATCTGAGACTATGTATCAAAGTACTGAATTTGAAGAGCTGCTGGAATGCGAAACACTTTCATAAAAGTTTAAACTGAATGACTTTCTTAACTGCAAATCCTGAATGGAAGAGTTTAGGAAAAGAAGCAAACTGTTTATTCTTTTTTGAAAATAGAATAAAAAAGTATTAACAGGAGGGAAATGTTAGAAAAATATGTATTAATGTGTGTATGCTTAATGCCAATTAATAACCAAGTATTTTATTACGCTTTTCATTCTATTTTTCATACACTGTATTTTATACAAATTGAGTTTCATATGAGACTGAAAAAGATGCTTTTTGAAAACTGCAGTATGCTTTCTGAAACTTGCAAGTTGCTCTCTGACCTAGTAATTGCTAGCACAGCAATATTCATGTTTATGCCTTTTGGAAATATACTTGAGAAGCAGGTGTTTATCTGCTAGGTCAGAAGCGAATGAATGAACAATGCCTTATTTTATAAATGTAATGCTTTTAGACAAACAGCTCTGTTCGGAGGATGGGCACCTGTGCAGCTGTAGTAATTTAGAGATAAAGTAGACAAATGATTATTAAAGAAATGAACTGCTAGCATTGTGCTTGAATTAGCCATAGTATCTTGAATGGTAACATAACATGTATCTAACTGGGAGTAATCAAGGCCATGTTGTTTTCCTCAGGAAGTTTCACATAAAAATTGATAAATCAGCAGAAATTCATGGGAAAGATGGTCAGCAGATGATGATGAAAAAGGTGGTAATCTGTTACGTCAGCATGGTAGGACATAACCAGTTTAAGAATGTATAAAAATGAAAGTATTTCCTATTTCTGGTTAGACAAACTCTGTATTACCACATTTTTGTCTCCTTGCTGCAAGATTAAAGTGCCTTAACCTGAACCTACCGTGTTTTGATCATTTTTAAAGTATATTTTTCCTTTGACAGTGGGTTTCAAGCATTCAGGTACATAGGTTGTACATGTTGCACATGTGTGTAATATTAGTGTCAGTGCATACAACAGACAGAAATGTGTACAGCTACTGGTTGCTGCAGTGCCCTGACACTGATATGGGTATTAGAGTAGGTATGATATGTAGATATTAATCAGAGAAGTGTCCACCTGTGTTATGACCCTCTGTCCATGCCTACCACTACCAGCTATATCCACAGCTATATACAGTGGATATCACAAGTGTACACACAACTGTTAGAATGTCAGGTATGTGTGCTGTATGACAATCAGACCACAGAAGATCATTTCATAATGTTTCTCATCTTTATGTGACCCCTAACCTGTACAATTCCATTAAAATACAATCAAAGGTGTATCTAGAAAGGTGACCAACTATTGCCAAGTGAAGATGTGCCATAATTTTAGAGTCTAGACCAAGATGGAGGAATGCTGTAACCATCTCAAAAGATGAATACACAACATATCAGTTTAAGGGTGTGCAAACTCATTCAACTGGCTTATTGTACTGAGTATTATTTCAATATGTATTCACAGACCCGACTGTTATGTCTGCAATTGAATTGTACAGGCTATAGGTCACACTACAGGTGGGAATTGTTGTGAAATGAGTTATTGTGGTGTCATGTTCCATTGGATCAGGGGTGTGTATCCTTCATATCCACTGTAGCTATATGGACACAGCAGTACCTGACCTGTATAATCAGCCTCCACCAAGGTAGAGTAATCCCCTTTGGTAGACAGCAGCAATACACAAACCACATAATAGGTTGCTTCATTGGCTGTACAGGGACACATAGGTGCAGGCAACAGCTCTGAAGCAAGTCCACCTATATCCGAGCAAGCATATAAGTTCACAGGTGACTTCCTGTACGGCTGACTATGACTATGAATCGGACATATCCACATCACCAAGGACAATTGCAACCATGTCTCCACATATTTACTATTCATTGTTAAAGGGTCTGTAGATGAACATTTACATCTGTTACATGAATTAAATGCTAGTAGTAATTTTTTATCTTTTACATTAAGGGAAGTTGGTTATAGAATCAATTTTTTGAATGCGCAGTTAGAGTGGGATACCACTACTAAATCATTTTTTATTAAAATCTACAGAAAACCAACGTATACTAACAATTATCTGCAGTACTATCAAAGTAATCATCCAGCCTTTATGAAGTGGAACATTCCTAAAGGCCAGTTTATAAGGGCATCTTGTATGATTAGTAAAGGTAGTGACTTTGACAGTGAATTATTTTACATCATTGAATTATTTTTAACCAGAGGTTACCCACGTGAAATGTTAGTAAAAACTGCTTTTGAAATTAAGAATAGGAGGGTAGATGATTTTCCTCCTGTATTACTTAAAGGTTTGGCTACTAAAGATGACATCTCTCCCACCATTGCTGTTAAGCCACTACCTAGATGTGTAATAGATATGACAGTAGATAGTAAGAAAGTGATGTCAGTTATCAAAGATAACTGGAAAGTAATTTCAGGTAACAGTGATTTAAATGATATTTTAGGGAAAACACCATGGTTTGTATATAAGAAGGGAAATTATAATATTAAAAGTTTGTGCAAGGACAAGACACTAAGTTATCTCTTCCTGTTAGTGACAGACCTAAAGGCATGTATAAATGTTTTAGTTGGAAGATGTGCAGATGTATACATGAAGGACCATATAGTAGTTTGAATCATGTTATGAATATTATAAGTGTACTGGGTAGATTCAGTTGCAATACCTCCAATATTATATATATTGCATTATGTTCTGGATGTCCAGCCTATTACATAGGCATGACTACCAGGAATTTAAATACGCATATAAAGGAACATTATTATGCTATTAGGAATAAAGACACAAATAATGCTTTATACCGACATTCAGTGAATTGTAGTTCATTTAAAAAGTTTATTTTTTCTATTTTAGAACATATAGATAGAGATTTGAGGAAAGAAATTTAAAAAATAGAGTTGAAAGAAGAGAAATATTATGTCAATTAAAACTGGGGGCAAACCATCCCCCTGGTTTAAATGAGATGGTTAATATTAAATGTTTTTTATCAGAAAGAAAGTTGGTTATCTAACAATTTTGTGCATTAAGTATTCAAGTGTTTTTCTTAAAAATGTATAACTTTTTTACATGTTTTGCAAGTTTTAAATGAGTTAATTGATTAATTGTCAAGGTGTGGTTTTAGTATACATTTACTTGTTTTAGAAAGTGGTTTGTATTTCTGAAGAAGTCTGTCTGACGAAAGCATTGAATAAAACTGGTTACACTAAAGTTTGGTGGTCCTCTGTAGCCTTCAGTGTTATTTTGTTATTTAGTTATTTTATACACTGACAGCTAGATTCCTTCTGGTTTTCTGAAATGTCTCCACATATGTTGTAAGTCTCAGATGAAACACCACACATCACCCTATACTGGGGGTAAAGAACACCTAATACACACATGCCGTGGATATAGGCAACCTGCATCACACAGGTTAGGTGGAAACATTGCCAGCCTGTCCATGCCAGTTGTACAGAGAGATATGCACATCAACCACACTCCTCCCCTCAGCAATGGTGAGCATGTACATATTGATTACTGATGGCAAAAACAGCATATCTCCATGGGGCATAATAACATCAGTGTCTGCCTCCTAGATGATCTCAGGCATGGGCTCAGAGCTTCATCACACACCACAGTCAAACACAGAACTGCAACCATCCACACACCATCCACATGGAAGATGCCCACTGTGAACCCTCTACACAGAAATGAATGGAGGTTAGGGGATTATACAATCAAGTGTCCAACACTGGGGGAAATAAGATATCTCAGGGACAGGCATGTAATGCAAGCTGCTATAGCCATGATAGCTTGGAGGGTTTTGGTGTAGTGTGGATTATTTTCAAGTAATATGCACTGTTGATGTGTATTTTGTCAACCGTATGAGGTCCTGTGACCTTTTTCCTGTTTATGTCTTCCAGATAACATGCAGAGTGCTCTCCTGCCAGCATTCTCTGTTGGGGAAACAGATAACATCACCCAATATGTGATTGGACATTATGCCCTGTCATTTGGACGGAGGGCAGAAGATGTGCAGGAGAGGACTGCCCTGTGGAACAGTGTGGTCCACAGGGTAAATGATGCCAGCCTGCACAGCAGAACTTATGAGCATGTGCTGCATCGAGCCATCGACCTCAAATGCCATGCCTGTCAATGGGTTGCTGCTGTAGCAAGGGACCAGCTAGCCACAAGTGGGGGCCCAGCCATTCAGCCCCCACTGACACCCACCAAGGAGCTCCTCACCACACTTGGGCCACCCGGCGAACGCACAAGCCATGATGCTGAGAGAAGCATTGTGGAGGCAGGCTGCACACAAACACACACACACACACACACACACACACACACACACACACACACTGGATGAGGAGCGTGTGGGTAAGGGCCCAGTGGGGATTAGTACACTAATGTATCAGACATACATGTATCTGTATTGTATCTACATGCATATGTCAGGTCCGATTGCAGTTGTGGATGGGGTTTTCTAATGCACAGAGGTGCACATCTATGGTGAGGACAGGACATTGTGTATTATTGCGGTTAGTACTGTAGATGTGCAGACATACAGCATCCATCCTGTACCAAGGCCACATGTGCATCTGCTGACAATAACTCCCTCTTACAGCTACCTAGGACCCTCTGGTCTGCATATGGGACAGCAGCCTGAAGCTGGTGAGTATGACATTGTTCTGTTGTTGCCTGGCAGTATTCCAGGCATGTGAAGCACATGCAATTTACCATGCACAAAACCATCAGTAATAGCTATATTGCTTTATGTTACTTTACTCAAGCCCTAACTTTCTAGCCCAACGGTTCCTGGAGTTCATAAATTCAAATGCCATGGAACAGCTAGTCACTGTTCCCACGAGAGGAGAAAATATACTAGATCTCATTATCACAAACATGGGGACAAAATGCTCCACACCGGAAGTATATCCCTCATTGGTGAGATCTGATCATAAAACTAATCTCACTGGAAATCCACATCCCGCCCCCACCCCAAACAAAAAAGACCACAGTGAAGAACTTCTCTAAAGCAAACTTCACACTACTCAAGACTGGTGTGGTATCCTTCAAGACCCTGAGCCAGTGGAAACCACAACCCAAGCTGCGGAAGCCCTTACAAATGCCTTCTATGAACACCTCCAGGACTGCATGGATCAGGCAATCCCAAATAAAACCAAGACTCTTTCCACAAAGGGCAAACGTCTAGTCTGGTGGACCCCAGCCATTAACAAACTTTACAATAAGAGGAGAAAGCTATTACATGATAGAACAAAATCCATAAAAGGGAAGTCACCCCTGATCATTATTAGTAAAAAAAATACGAGCACTCATAAAATCAACTAAGGCCAATTTTGAGAGAAAAATTGCCATGGATTCAAAGGACAATCATAAGGCCTTTTGCATCCATGTTAGGAACCTGGGTGGAAACTCCCAGATATGCTCAGAATTAGTCCAAAATGATACAAAATCACTGAACCCACAGACATTGCCAACATACTGGCAGACAGGTTCAGTGCAAACTTCACCCCCTCTCCCCTAAAGGAGAGATAACTATCCCAGCGGAGTGTAGCCTCCCAGACATCTCAAATGCAGGTGAAAGCTGCTCTCTAAAGCTAAAAACACAGCATCAATGGGACGGATGGTGTCCCGGCTGTGTGCTACATGAGCTAAATGAGGAATTAAACCGCACATAAGGCAGCTGTTTAATCTCAGCCTTACCACAGGATACGTGCCCAAGGAGTGGCATGACAACTGTGGTCCCACTCCACAAAGGCGGTGCCTCACGGACCCTGGTAATTACCGCCCCATAAGCTTAACAAGTCTAGTCTGCAAAGCTATGGAGAGGATCATAATGGAGCTCATAAACAAAGATAGGGGACTTGCAGACATTGGACCCAACCCAGTTTGGCTTCAAGGGCAGATCATGCCTTTTGAACTTGGTCGACTTCTTGAAACAGTCACCAAGGCCATTGATGAGGAAAGGCAGTCCATACAGCCTACCTTGACCTTGCAAAGGTTTTGACACAATACCCCACTGGTATTGTAGAAAAGCTACCAGCTTAAATGTAAACCCATATGTCACAAGATGGGTTGCAAACTGGCTTAAGGACAGAACCCACAGGGTTAGAGTTGCTGGCTATGTCAGACTCCAAGCGGTCACAAGTGGTGTCCCACAGGGCTCGGTCCTTGGCCCCTATTGTTGCATCTACTTCTCAAGTACAGGCCAACATGGGAGGACTTTGCTGACAAAGTTTGCAGACGACTGCAAACTGGGCGCTATAGTGGAAAGTGCATCGGACACGGATATCCTTCAGAAGGACTCACGAAACAGATAGCTGGTGCCAGAGCCATGGCCTGAAATTAAGCCAAAAATGTATAGTCACACTTGAAAAACAAGGTAACCCCAAGCTACCATATAGGTGGCAATCCACTAAGCACAGAAGAGGTTATCAGGGACCTGGGGACCCAGGTTGACAGTGGCCTTTCTTTTGACACTCACGTTGCTAAAGTGGTTAGAAAGACCTTCTACATTGCCTACCTGATCATGAAGGATTCACATCCAGATCTAGTGAGGTCATTGTTCCTGTACTCTTCACTTATCAGACCAATGATCGAGTACAATGCCCCATTCGGGATGTATCTCACCCGACATCTGCAGCAATTGGAGTGACCCCAAAAGTTCCTCACCAAAAGGATAAAGGGACTTCAAAATCTGTCATATGCTGCCAGACTGAAGAAACTCCAGCTCTATTCAGTTGCATTACCGTCTGCTCAGAGGTGACATGTGCCTGACATACAAGGCCATGTCCAACCCGGAATTAATGGACATGCTCCACCTCAAAAAATCCAAATCCACCAAAACCACTAGAGCAAGCGACTTAAACCTTAGCACGGATATAAATAGGACATGCTGGAGGGATAGATTTATCACTCAGAGACTCCCTATGCTGTGGAATAAAATCCCGGTCCATGTGAGGCAGAGCACCTCGCTGGCTCTGTTCAAGAGAAATCTTGACCTGTGGATGGGAGATCGTAGGTTTATCCCAGGAATCATCTCTGTGTCACTGCTGGACAGAGGCACAACAAACTAATGGGCACCGTATTTTTTCATATAAGGGGTGGCGTAAGCCACAAAAATTTGGGCTAGGCTTATAAATGCCTTAGGGCAGATAGCCTAGTATAAACCTATGAACCTATGAACCTATGTAATAGCTATATTGCTTGTTGTGCATTTTCACTTGTGCTGGGTTTAACTGTATTGCATCACATTGGTCACCACTGGGGCCTATCTGATGTGAATTCAACATTCCTGTAGCATACCTCACAAATTATCAGTGCCAAGATGTCTGGACAGAGACCAGCATATTGTGCTGGAGAAATGGCCTAAGGTAGGGTCATGCGTGACACATTACTGGTATACGGTGGATATAAATTAAGGCACACAGACCACTTCTGACTAAGTATAGGTTTCAAACATATGGATATTTCAGACACATCTGTACAGAGAACTGTACAATGGTTTAACCTGCTGCATGTGAGTCAGATGCTGTTACCACACTTTATAAAGTAATGGCAGTGGGAGCTGGCCACCAGCCGTGCATAGTATACACATCAAAATCATATAAGCCACACAAGATATGATCCTCACACACACACATACAAACAGTTGCCAGCATTAGGATTTGAACACCTGCCTATCTAAATATTCCTAATATAGTTCTGTGCAGTTATGAGATGCACCACAGAGCTTATACATTTCCAACTCTTCCAAAGGTACTTCTGAGGTGGATGACATCAACAGGTCTACTAAATTGGAGTGAAGGGAAGTGTAAAGGGTAGTACACAGGTCAAAAATGGCATGAGCCAGACAGTACATGATTCACGCACACATACATATGCACACACTCACACACACTTGTCAGTATTGGGATTAGAACTCCTGCTTAGCTTGGTATGTCTACTATAGTGTTACACAGTTTCCACACACTCTACGGAGCTTACTGAATGTTCACATGGCCAAAGCTGCTGATAATTGCAAAGCTGTGGTAAAGTATTACAGGTGGCAGACAGTCTGCCTTCTGTTCCACCCGTACATCATGCTAGTTCTTTCTGTCTTGCACTTCAACTATCATTATAGCTTGCACTTCACCAGGTTATTGTATCAAGAAGTGTGGCACACCTGTGAGCCATCAGCAGTACTCGTTCATCACAGATTTCACCCCAGTACTTACTAGTTATGTCCACCTCTCGGCATGTTTGAAGGGCAGTTATCTGTGCTTTCACCCATTTACCTGGTGCACTTGTCCATTCTGGGGCACTGTTGCAACTGCCTCATGTACACAGACAACAATCCCCTCTAAACTCCAAACAGACCTGTGAGGGTTACCCATATATTACCCAATATGGACATATGCACTCTCCAGCAAAGACTGGATGAGCAGGTGAAGAGGATAAGATCAACACCTGCACCACACCATGTGGAACACATAGCTCACCATGACACCCACTTTGACAGCCATGACATACAGTGAAAAGCCACACACCCATCTTCCCAGAGGCACTCAATGGACATCTACACAAACAGCCCAGACCAGCAAGGCAGACCCCACTCAGACACTGCAACATGGCACATGCCAAAGGACACATATTTAACCCACATAGTGTGCCCCCAACCTAAGCCCTTAAGGCTAACCACCTTGCACAATACATTTATCATAGGTAACACAATACTGAGGCACACACATCCCACTCACTAAGTTGAATATGGAGTAGGTAACAGCCAAATATCTATCACATGCCAGCATCTAACACATGACACAGCCAGTCATGTCATTCCACAACAACTACGTGCATCACTCCATATCCATGTGGTTGTGAATGACTTGGGACACACCTCCCTGGACTACATGACAGGAGACATGATTAAACTCTTGGATTATGCAGTCCAGGCAGGTGTGACAGTAGCCCTGGGCAGTGTACCGCTGTCACCCAGAATGATGCTGCAGTACTATCAACAGATGATTGATTGCAACATTGGCTTACGTGTTATGTGTCATTCTCAGGGGATCCAGAACCTCTCTGCTTGGGATGACATGATTGACAGAACCCAATGAGATGCCATGGATGTCCTCATCTGTCACCGCTGGGTTGCCAGGTACTGGCTAAGTGTCTTGCTACCCCTATGGTGTATTATTAGGCAGTGTTCCTAATGTTATTACCACCATAACAGCTACACATGTATGCAATCTGAGGGTCATGGTGCTCAACAGTGGACATCTAACTGTCAGGATGTGGTCACTCATAGCAGTCGTTGGAGTGGAGGACACATGTCTGCTGTAATGGAGAGGTGGTTCACAGCAGCAGATGGCAGACCTGCAGTATCAGGCTATGACACATTCCACAGCTGTCAGCCCCCAAACATGGACCACACCACACCTCCACATGTGATGTCTCCATATTCATTATGAATAGGAACACCTCCAGAGTAGTATCCTATCATAATGCATAGGAGATACTTCTGGTACAACTGCCTTGGGGTAATAGTGCAATCCAGACTATATTCTGCTATTGGTCCACATCTATGTCCCTAGACTGTCAATGCATGTTCCTCAACACCCTGTCATCTATGATGGTCCAACACAACACTGACATAGTATGAGTCTTCAACTACCCCTCCATCACCTGGGGAATGTATCCAAGCACTAGCACAGTGGTCCAACACTTCTGGAATTCATCATTTCCATTTCCCTAGACCAGCTCATACTGACCCCTGGTAGAAGATGCAAAAACCTTGACCTGTGTTGGCCATTTAAATGTGGGACCGTTGCTCATCCACAAATGTCAATCCCCGGATGATGAGATTCACACAGGCTGTAATCAACATGGAACTCAACATGTCAGCCACACCCCCCACTAAGATAACCACCTGCCAAAACCTTTCCAAAGCTGACTTTGCAGCCATGAAAACAGGGATGAATGCCTTCACTGCACCCATGGCAATGGGAAGTAGCTTCATGACTGTGGAATCATACACATAGGCACTGTACAAACAGGTACATGAATGCATGGTACTAGCCAGAGCCAACAGAACTCAGACACTGTCCTCTAAACACTGGGAAACACTGTGATGGTCCCCTGCAATTACTAAAGTGTACATCAGAAGGAGAACACTGTTGCAGGGAAAGGTGGTGTCCCATGACTGTTGAACTCCCTTATCAGCTTCAAACACAACTTCGGATCCCTCATGGAATGCCCGACAAGCATCTATGGCAGCAGAGATGCAGCAGACACTGACAACAGTCTCAACAGCCTTTGATAGTTACATCAACAACCTCCACAGCATTAAACACAAGTGCTGCAAGTAACTGCACAAAGTTAATACCTATCCCGAGACAGCAGATATTGGTCACAGTCTTGGCAAAACATTCAGTGCCAGCTTTATTCCTCTCTCCCCCCACACATGAAGTGCTGAGTGAATGTGTTCTCACATGCTGTATCCCATTTCTGTTCTAGGCATTTGTGTGTCACCAGGATGTGGCCCTGCAGCAAGGCCGCAGGGTATGGCAGTGTGGTGACACATCCACCATGTCATAGGCAGGGTTCAGTATGTGTACGGTAATCCCTGGTCTGTAACACAGTGATTGCATATGCCTCACAGATTATAGGGCTGAGGGTTGTACATAGGTATATGTTAATGTACAACATATGTTGTAGAATGGAGAATGGTACATGTTCTGGTTTGGACACACCTCCAATTGCTAACCACAGCCACAGGGGATATTCATCAACCAAAAACACTGGGATTTCTATTCACACACATGCACACACACACACACACACACACACACACACACACACACACACACACACACACACACACACACACACACACACACACACACATGCTTTTCCAGTACTGAGATCCATAGGTTCATTGCTTCATAGGTGTCTAGTAGATGAATGGCTAGCCCAGGGGAATACCCTGGCATAAGGCCACATGACAATATTCCCCAGTGTGGCTCAGGAGTATAGTCATTGGAGTGGTCCCCAGGGGTGGGTATTTTATTCTCCATCCACTCATCCAGATTTCTATTGTGGGTGGCCAGTGATGTGCACTGCTTCCCATGTATGCAATCTATATTACATAACATGGACAATGTCTGGGTTGTGCACATGTCCCACATGCATGTTCTTTGATGTGTGGAAGTGTGCTTGAGGTCTCTGGGGCATGTTGTGTGGACAGATTGGTATCTTTTGATGTAGCATTCCTGACCTCATTTGGTGAGACCTGGCTATGTAACTGAGGTAGTGATTTCACCTACATTGACAGTATGATATGGGTATTCCGTGAAGTTAGTGGCATCTGTCCATACAGGGCATGTGTATAAGGCATGGTATTCCCTTTGTGGGGTATGTTTTCTGACTCTACAGTTGTTGGAGGTGTCCAGTGGGGAACATGGCAAAAGGGCCAGTGTACACATTAATTGGGCTGCTGAAGGGATGGAACAGGGTGCCATGTCCTTTTACTTGCTGGATAACACAGTCAGGAGATGTAACACATCAAAAGTGCTTTCTGATGTCAGTAGCACTGTTGTGGTCAATAGGCATGTAGTTCACTGCAATCACACCGTGGGTACTATCTGTGAGGCAATATGCAGGGGAACTACCGATATAGTGGTTGTTGCCTAGCCAAGTGTGTTTGTGTATGATACATGGGTGGAGAGTGGCCTCTGAGTATTAGAAGGGTTGCCTCTATTGTTCACTAATTCATACTGTCATGTAATCATTGCACATGGCACTAGACATTTAGGGCTGTGGATTGTCTACACCAACCTCTATGGTGTTTGACAACTGTTGGCCTTGTAATGTGGACATTGTGACATATACTAGGTCCTCAACATAATAATTTAGCAAAACCCATCCTCCAATGGATCCTGTTATTACACAATCACACCGAACCCCACACAGGATACTGATGACACACACACACACTTGCTAGTACCCTACCACGCCACATATTGCTACTACAGTGTAATGCATTTATCGCATGCACCACGGAGCTTACAGGATGGATGTTGTCCCAAGGTACTTCTAATGTGAGGAACATCACCAACCCTTGTAAATACTGGCATTGGGTGATGTAGTAGCTGAGAGATTCCACAAAATATTTTACCTTACACACATTTACATTTGCCAGGAGTGAGGTTCAAACCTCCATCTAATTATCTTTTGGACCATTATGTTACGCATTTACTACATGCACCACTGACCATACATAGTTTAGGGTTGACAACAGGTACTTCTAAGGCAGATGATGTCTGCAGGACTGCTAAAGTCAGGCATTGAGATGTGTACTGGGTGTAAATGGGGCCAAAATCTTCAAGGTACAGACATACATATGTACACACACAAACACTTGCCAGGAATTAGATTCAAACCCCTACTGATGTAGCTATTGCTACTACGTTATTCCACATTCATCACATGCACCATGGAGCTTATATGTTAAAGTGTTATGTAAAGGTATCTTTAAAGGTGAGTGACATCAGCAGCAATGCTAAAGGAGGGGTAAGGAAAGTGTTGTAAGTGTGAATGACCACAAAATCAGTTCTCTACAAGGATGCACACACTCTCGCATACAAACACTCACATTTACACAGTTGCTAGCTTCAGGATTGGAACTCCTATCTCACTAGTTTGTTGCAGTTATCACAAGCACCACATTGCTTATATGTTGGAGAACTGGCCAAAGGTATCATTGAAGGTGAGTGACATCAGCAGCAGAGGGGTAAGGGAGGTTTAGTGAGAGTGAATGACCTCAATCACATTCATCTAGAAACACATACACACACTCACACACAACTTTACATTTGACAGGACTGATATTACAACTGCTACATGGATACCTATTTGTACTGTAGTGTTACACAATTATCACAAGCACCACTGACATTATAGGGCTGAGGGCTAATCAAAGGTATTTCTACAGTAAATGACATAAGCACATCATCTGATATAGGCCAATGGGATGTGTAGTGGGTGGGATAGGCTTCATAATGGGATTCTCTCTGTCGCTGTCTGTCTTTCTCTTCCCCGTGTGTGTGTGTGTGTGTGTGTGTGTGTGTGTGTGTGTGTGTGTATGTTTGACATATTAAATTATGTTGGCCTTAGATATGTGTGTGTATTCCTATCCAATGTGTGTGTGTGAAGTATCAATGGTGTACAATTTGATGTGTGTGCACAGAGAGCTGCGAAAACCAATATCTGTAGTCCACGGTGTTGTGAGACATGGGCTTAATTTCTCTAAGTGTAGGAGCATGCCCAGTATGACCTTCTAGATTGAGTGTGTGCATCCATCCCAGGGAGGATTGGACTCCAGTTCGGGATTTGTGTGCTACAGCTACACCTAGCAAACTATTTCTGCAGGATATCTGTAGATAGGTTGCCAATATGGAGACACAATGGGCTTAACATATGGGGGATACTACTATCACTGTCTGTGCTGCTTGTATGACATGTTTGGTTGTAGCATAGATATTCTGACATATGTATTGTTTTACACTATGATGTGTCATGTCATCAACTACTGGCAGTTATCATTCTTTGCTCACAGTGATTTACCAGGAAATACAAGATGAATGAAGCTGAGACCAATATTCTGAGGCATATAGACTACACATTCTGGCACACACCTGCCATTGTGGAGGGGTAGCTGCAGACAATAGACTGCTGGTTCTGTGTAAATGGTGCAGCACCTTGTTAGTATGCTGGCTGGAGTTCCCCTCCTTGTGCTTTTCTCAACTTCATGGAATGGCCATATCCTGCTGGGGCCATACCTCTCAGCTGTACAGATACACCCAGGCTATCCAGAGGCAGGACTCATATATCTGGTCAGTTTACATTCACACTGTGGTTTACAACCATTTTTATGGCAATTCATTCATGGGTTTACAGTCGGGAGTAGTGTGAGTGGACATTAGAGTTTCAGATTTCACACACTCCATGACATCCATGCTTCTACACCCCCCCCCCTCTGTTATTCACTCCTCCACCTAACATTATGCAAGCAATATCTCAGAGGTATCCCTATAGTTGGGTCTTTATCCCAGTAGTATTTATGGCCTGACACACAGTCCTTGCAGTAGGACATGGGGTGGCATGCTACTGGCATTTGTCAACATGGCCTTGCATTTGTTTTCTGTTTACTGTGTTAGGTTGTTAGTTGGGACCCCCTGACACTTCATACATTGGCACTCTGGGTGAGGCATGGGCCTTTTCCAGAGGAGTATAGGCCATTTGAGAGTGCTGCACGCCATCTGTTACTGCATTTCTACATGGGATTGTGGGGAGGGGGGTGCACACCTGCAGACTTTAACATTTGAAATGACTGTACTGGTATTTCAGTTACTCTGTTGGCTTCCATTTCATATTGTACTGTAACCTATCATGCAGACAGGAGGCATATCAGTAGAGTACACATGTTAGATCTTAATGGCATATATATCAGTTTCAGATTTCTTACCCTTCAGAACTAGAATGCAACTGCCAGACCTGTTGTAGTATGTCTGTGTAGGTCTGGTGGGGGGCTGTTCACCATTGCCATCATTTGGGGGCCTTAGCCCGGCCTTTCTTCATGGTCATCTACACCTGTCCTGCTGGGTGAGGCTGGTGGTGGATATGTGACCCTCACTGACATCCATGTGTGTGACCTATTGATGCCCACAGTTCTTTGGGCCATCACATGTACTGCAGTGGGGGTTGTCACCTTGTTTAGTGCTGCCTAGTATGCTGACACCAGTATTTGTTATGAATTTCCTGCTGTCCCATACAGCTGTCTGCTGCTATCCCATTCATCCAGCCAATTCCCTTGCATGCTTGCATCCATATCATACATACAAGTATGAGAACATACTACTCCCTTCACTAATTGATAGGAAGAGTGACTTACCTTGTTGCTGGGCCAGTATTGATGACAGTGCTGGAGAGCTGACTAAGTTGGATACACATAGTACACTCCCTGTACATGATAAAACTCAGGTAGTGTCATGTTTGGCATCCCTCTTACTGTATGTGCAAGTCAGAAAGAGGTACCACTCCCTGGGTCCTTACAGTGTCAGTGTCTGTGCTATGGGTTGCCTCTTTGCCAAGGCCTGGGCATACTGTGCATGCCTTCTTCTGCCTGCAAGGACAGGCTCAGGATGTTCCTCCTCCGAGTCCCTCAGTGCCTGTGCTGGCCTTGGCAGTGGTGGGGGGCTGGGAGGCCCTGCCTCGTGCTGTTCCTGCTGCAGTTGTTTCTGCAGGATCATATTGTGTAGCATGGCACATACTATGAACATTTGTGTACATGTAGCTGGAGAGTACTACAAGGCTCAACCAGAAATGCCAAGACAGCAGAACCATGACTTGAGCATCCCAAACACATGCTCTTCAATGATCCTGGTTTGTGCATGTGCCACATTATGGTGTTCTTGTTCAGGTGTGTGTGCATTTCTGATGGATGTCATCAGCCACGGCTCCAGTGCATAGCCAGCATCCCCCCACAAGATGGCCATATAGGATGTCCCCCCTGGCAAATACCTGATACAGCTGTGAGCAATGCCAGATGTGGGAGTCATGATAGCTTCCAGTGCTGCCACCACATACATTCATGATAACACCCTGGGCATTGCACATGACCTGGCAGTTGATAGAGGGGAAGCCCTTGCAGTTTATGTAGACCCTGCCCCACTCACTGGGTGATGCTTTGATGTGGATATGCATGCTGTCTATAGCACCAACTACCTCAGGGTATTCTGCTATATGTGGGAAGAGATGCATACGTGTGGTCAGAGCCTCATGGGCAGTGGGGAAATATATGCGCTCATTGGCATGTTGTGTCATGGCATCCAGGAACTGGTGGAGTACCCTGGATGCCGATACCTGTGAGACTCCCATGATATCCCCAGTTGGTCTTTGGAAGGTACCTGTGGCTATTATTCTTAAAACTAGACATACCTTGGCATCCACTGGGATGGGTTCCCCTCTATTAGTTCTGTGTGTAAGGCATGGCTGGAACAGCTTAATGAATTGCTGTAAAATGTCCCTGTCCACCCTATAGTGCTCTATTATCACCAGCTCATGTAGGCCCTGGTAAGTTACCCTGGGTCTGTACACTCTTCTCCTCTTCCTCACTGTGGGTCGGTCATCAGCATTCTCCTCCTCACCACCCTCAGTCTCTAGCACATATTGAAGGAGTAAAGCAGCAGCAGCCGCTAACATGTTTAGTTAGCTTCGCAAGTTAAAAATTTCCCATCTGTGTGCACCAGTGGTGTACAGTTTGTGGGAAAAAACAGTCTTTAGGGTATTTGCATAGTTTATATTAGTGTGCTGGGCTGCTGCATGTGTAATTGACTGATTCTGATACATTTCACCTGCTAGCTATACTAATTCTCCTTGATTGCCTTCCTACTGCTGTTTCCCCTTCCCAGTTCCACTCTATTTAAGCCCCGAGGTGAGCTGCGCATACCCAGTGCTCATATGTAAACAGTACTGTCATTTCCTCTTTTTTTTTTTCTTTTTTTTTTGGTTTATATCTTGGTGCACGGCACACACACCCATTTAGGCTATATACAGTGCTCAGGCACATCTGACACCCCACCCCCGTCCTTAGCTGTGCTTAGCTAAGGGCAGACACAGGCCACAGAGCTCCAATGAGTTTACAGCAAGCATGGCACACCCCCTTATGAAGTCATCCAGCTCTTAGGATTGCACTGTTGTATTACTGAACCTACATGGTTAGATACAAGCTGACACTTTGAAGAAATCTGTGATTCAGTATATCTCCCCTCATTTGCATATGCCAGTGTGTATGTTGTTAGTTATTGCACTTAAACGGACCCTTTCCCTTTGACAACCAGTGCTTCCTGGTATTGTTTACATTCTGCATGCCATTTACTATAATGGTAAAATGCAGATTTAACTTAAAATTGACTTTTCTTATTTTTCTTTATTTTCGGCACAATCCCATTTGCGTGCCACTGCCCTAAGCTTAAATGGCCGAGATTGGCCAAAAAAAAAAAAAAAGTTTAATTTTAAATAAAATAAACTGTTTTTAATGCCAATGGCCTTATATTTGGCCATTGGCATGTGTATTAAACATAATGCATGCTTTTACACGAGCTGTCATGCCTCCGTTTTGTCAGATGCATTAATGTACTCCGTTATTTTCTGAATACATTTCTGCACTGACACTGTTCTAGCACGGAGAACTGGCAACTTGCTGGATCTTAAAATCACCTCATTTGCATGGTTATCACCAGCAAATGAGGTGATTTGCATATTTGCCTGTTTTCTGGGCTAGAACAGTGTAGGGCTGCTCATGTATGTGAAAACTGCACTTTCTTGGCTCGCTCAGCAGTCATTTTCCATGCAGGAGTTCCTACAATGTTCCTGCACACAAAATCGGCCTTCGTGAAACCCGAGGAGAGTTTTTCTTGAATGATGGATTTTTATCCTACAGTTTAATTTTACATTTCTGTTAATTGACTTCTGGTGGTTATTGAAAGCTATTGATTTAAATTCTTGCAATCATTTTACTTATTATTAAATGTCTTTCATTACTTTACATTGTGGCTGGAAATCAGTGTGTTCTTTGGAGACTAGAGAGTGCTTATACTTGTTTGATACTCCCCAGGTCACTTCAAAGGCCTGGCCCCTTCTGGTCATACCTATCATTTATTTTGATATTTAATTTTCATAATTGGACACCCCTTTAGAAGGGCATGAAGACACTCTGATTGGTGGCAGCATTACCATATTATTTTGGGGAAAATATAAGCTTCAGGTGTTAGTTCAAAATAATCTAGAAGACAGATCTTAACTTTAACATAATTCAAACAATCTACATCAGACAGCTGGAAATCTGTATCAGGCTTTTCCAGAAGTGTTTGGATGTGTGAGATTTAAATTTACTTTGAGTGTGAGTGTATCAGAGGTCTTAAACTGGGACACATTGCTCTGAAGTGTGTAATAAGGAGTTACATTAGGGGTGGACAGAAGTATACAGTTCAGTCCCAGATTATAGAGTGTGTTCCTGTTGTGCTCTTAGGAGAAAATTGTGAAATATTACTCTTGTTTAATGACAGTCTCAAACTGGAGCCAGTAGTGAGGATTGAAGCTCCTTAGTTACTGACCCAGGATAAGTAAGGGGCATCACCTTAATTGTTGGCAGTCCAGTGGGATATTATCTGGATGTCACATTTAATTGGTGGCCGTCTGGTGGAATATAACCAGATGTCAAATTAAGTGGTGCCAGCGTTGTGGGATTTTTAACTGGATTCCAGTAGCCTGTGGGTAGTTGTCATTAAGGTGTGCACTCTTGACAGCCGCAAGGTAAACATTCAGAATTTCAATCCACCACAGTTTTATTTATTTTTTAGATAGATAGTCAGGGATATCAGGCAAGGATGTCAGCAGAAGATTTTTGCAAGCTGACAAAGATCCAGTTGGCTAAAGATTGTGAAGCCAGTAGATTGGTGCATGCAAACCTGACCAAGGAAGCAATGATTTCAGCCTTGGTTGCAGCCACAGCTCAGACCAGCCATTTGGAGGATATGGATATCAGTTTAGTGTTGGTGATGTACTCCTGCAGAGATGGGACAGTCTACATTTTCTTCAGAGGACCCAAGTATCCATCCGGAGTTAGACAGACTGTGTCTAGAGGTCAAATAGAGAATGCACCACCTGGCGGCTGAGGAAAGGGAGAAGCAGTGCCAATATGAACTGGAGGCTACGGAGAAATGGCGTCAATATGAACTGGAAGTCAAATGACTAGAGATTGAGGAGAGACTGTGCCTGGAAGCCCAAGAACATGAAATGGAGATCAGAAAATGAGAGACAGTGTGAGGAGAATGAGAGACAGTGCTGGCATGAAGTGGAGCTTCTTACCTTTCAAGAGGGTCAAGGAGTTAATGGGGAAGGGAATAACTGGACCCCAGAAGCTATAAAAGTCAGTAAACTTTTTCCTCTGTACAGGGATGGGGATGACTTTGATAGTTTTATTCATATTTTTGAGGGGGTATGTAGACAATATGATGTTGACCATGAGCTCTGGGTTCGGCTCCTGAGTCCCTTACTCCATAGTAAAGCAGATCAGGCCATGTCAAAATTGTCTGATGTAGATTGTTTGAATTATGTTAAAGTTAAGATCTGTCTTCTAGATTATTTTAAACTAACACCTGAAGCTTATATAAAAAACATTTTGTGAACATAGATGCAAGGCAGATGAAAGTGTACATGATTACATTGGTGACTTAAGTACTTACTTTCACATATGGGTGAGTGGACCACTTTTGAAGGAGTGAAAGACCTTTTGGTGCAGGAACAAGCCCTCAATACTTTCCCCTGATGACATGAGAGTCTGGTTAGTAGAATGTGAGTATAACTCTGCAGAGGAGTTGGGGAGGAAAAGTTGATCTCTACTTGGCAAGCAGAGAACCGCTGCATAGGAAAGGGGTACCCAGTGCTGTACATGGACATAAGGGAACCAATGGGGTTGCAGTCTAATTCACTTCAACAGAGTACTCCAGTAACAGAGGAAACTACTAATCCAAATGCACAGTTAGGGATTAGATGTTTCAAGTGTAACCAGAGGGGACACATAGCAGCCAAATGTCCATCAAGGCAAGATAAGAAATGGAAGGTGAAGGAGCCAGTAAGTGTGGATGACAAACTGCCACTAGTAAGTTAGTTATAAACAACTGGGGTGTCAAATTATCACCAAAATGTATATCCCATCTTAGTAGATGGAAAACAGGTTACTGCTAAGAGAGACACAGCTTCTGATATAAACATTGTGAGGCTTGCAGTGGTTAGAGAAGAGCACTACTTGCTTGGGCAGTCTGCTCCAGTCAGAGCATTGGGAGAGACCCCATTCCAAATACCTTTTGATAGCATTCATCTTGACTGGGAAGGTAGAAGAGGAAGCAAGCAAGTAGGTGAGCTTGAGGATATTCCTGCAGATGTCCTGATGGGGAATGACTTTGATGATGCAGTACCTTGTATACATGCAGTGACACGCAGTCAGGCTTGGAGGTCCGGTAGTCTGTAAAAAACCCAGACAGATCTCATACCTGAAGTTGGGACTGGTGTGATGGCTGTTTCAGAGAAGGAGCTATCCTGTAGTAGTAAGTCTGAAAGTGAGCCACAGCTGCTGGGAGGTACTGATGTTCCCTTGGACATGGTAACTGCAAGGATTGAGTGATAGTACTCAGTGTGACAGTGAGGTACAGCTGTCAGAAGATACTAGGCTTCCTGCAGAAGGGGAGTTTGGGAGGGTCACGAATGTACAGTTGAGACAGGCTCAACTTATGGAGCCTACAGTACAAAGCTTGAGGGAGACCTCTAAGGAAGTACCTGAGGTTCAAGAAAGAGGAAAATCTGTATACAGGAACAAAAGGTGTGTTGCATAAAGGGTGGACACCTAAGGGAGGCTGGAAGGTGAGATAGTATGGCAGTTGGTAGAGCCTACAGCTTACCGTCTGCTACTTCTAGCTATAGTCCCTGATATTCCTTGGGAAGGGGATATTAAGGCAGAGAAGGAAGTTTTTTTTGTATAGAAAGTGGACATAGTGTTTCCTAAGGGAGGGCTGGAAGTTGAGGTAGTCTGGCAGTATGTAGAGTCTAGAGCCTATCATTTGCCACTTCTAGCAAAAGTCCCTAATATTCCTTTTGCAGATGATATTGATGTAGAAAAGATGGCAAGTGCTTTGCTAGAAAGTTTCAGCACAGTAGGTTTTCCATGGGAAGTACTGACCAAGGTGCCAACTTCATGTCAGACCTGCTGACTTGTTTGTGTAAGTGTTGAGGGATGAAACATTTAAAGAACACCCCCTACTATCCCCAGACTAATGGTCTTGTGAAAAGGTTAAACTCTACATTGAAGACTATGCTACTGCCATTTCCAGATCAGTTTAAAAGGGCAGGATTGACCATTAAAACCAGTAATTGTCAAGTGGGTATGGCAGAGGTCACTTACTTTGGATACAGAGTGGGAAGTGGTAATGTTAGGGCATAACCTGTCAAGGTGGAAGGTATTCAAGCTTGGCCAGTTCCTGTTACTAAGAAACAAGTGAGAGCATCTCTAGGGACAGCAGGGTAGTATAGGAAATTTGCACCCAATAACAGTACCATAGCTGCACCCCTTACGAACCTATCTAGGAATAATAAGTCAGAAAAGGTAGTGTGGACCACAGATTGTGAACAGGCATTCCAAAAACTTAAAGAGATTTTAGAAAGACCCCCCCATGTTAGTCAGCCCAGATTACAATAAACAATTTATTGTACAGGTAGATGCTTCAAATTATGGGGTAGGGGCTGTGCTCAGCCAAGTTTCCTCAGAAGGAGAAGAATGCTGCTGTGAGGTTAATAATGCCAATGCACATGGATTGCCCAGGGGAGGAGTGGGTTGATATTCCCAGACTAACCCATGTTTTTCAAGTGTCAGTTTTCAAGAGTCACTTGAAAATTGTGCTTGAGTCATGGATGGAGGGGAATTGTGAAGAAAATGGAAACACTATTAACTGTGTTAGCATGACTGGCAGGAGATATATATATATATATATATATATATATATATATATATATATATATATATATATATATATATATATATATATATATATATATATATATATATATATATATATATATATATATATATATATATATATATATATATATATATATATATATATATATATATATATATATATACCCAGATTAACTTGTATTGTATGTCAGCATGTCTAATTGGGAAAATGTAGATAAGTTTTTAAAATGTTGAGTATTTCCTTGTTTAAACAGAATGTTTAAAGAATCTGTTAGTGTTTTGATACATTTCTAATTGCACATGTTTGCGAGGGACATTCTAAAGTACAAACTGTGGAGAATCAGCTGAACAGTAGGTGATGTCATTAGAATGTTCTTGGTCGCTAGATGATTATTTGAACAGCTGATTGACAGGAAAATATTTTTTCAAACAGCTGTTTTTTTTAATAAGACAGTTGAGAATGTTAAGCTGTGTAGTTTGTCAAGTACTGAGCAGTTTGTGAAGAACAGCAGTTTGTAAAGAGTTACAGTCTGTGGATACCCAGGAAAGACATCTCACCAAAAACTGTAAGCCTGCCTTTACCTTGATGTTGTGTGTTGGATATGATCAGAGACAATATTCTCTAGTTAGATTAGGAAAGTTCAGTTATTCAGATAGAGTTTTTCTAGAATGATGGACTTCTATTCTACAGTTTAATTTTACATTTCTGTTGATTGAATTCTGGTGGTTATTGAAAGCTATTGATTTACATTCTTGTAATAATTTTACATATTATTAAATTGTTTGCATTACTTTACATTGTGGGTGGAAATCATTATGTTCTTTAGAGATTGGAGAGTGCTTATGCCTGTTTGATACTCCCCAGATCATTTCAAAGGCCTGGCCACTTCTGGTCATAGCTATCATTTATTTTGATTTTAATTTTCATAATTGGACACCCCTTTAGAAGGGCATAAAGACACTCTGATTGGTGTCAGCATTACTGTATTATTTTGGGGAAAGGGAAACAGCTGGAAATCTGTGTCAGGCTTTCCCAGAAGTATTTGGATGTGTGAGATTTAAATTTACTTTGAGTGTGAGTGTATCAGAGGTCTTAAATTGGGACACATTGCTCTGAAGTTTGTAATAAGGAGTTACATTAGTGGTGGACAGAAGTATGCAGTCCAGTCCCAGATTATAGAGCATGTTTTTGTTGTGCTCTTAGGAGAAAATTGTGAAATATTACTCCTGTTTAAGTGATAATCTCACACTGGAGTTAGTATTAAAGCTCCTTAGTTACTGACCCAGGATGGTAAGGGACATAACCTTAATTGTTGGCCATCCAGTGGAGTATTATCTGGATGTCACATTTAATTGTTGGCAGTCTGGTGGGATATAGCTGGACGTCACATACAGTTTGTTGGCTAAGGTTGTAAAGGTCTGTATTCTGATTGCCAAGTACATATCTATGAACCTATTAAACTGAACCTTTGGACATATAGTGTGGATTTGGGGATGGTGAAGATGGCCATTAGGCTCATTTAGTTATTCTTAGTGATTACAAAACTTGTACATTACTAGCAGTCATTTATATGATTTGAGAACATTATCAGGGGAATCACTCTCATTTTAATTGTATAATGATAGGTTGGTTCATGTTCATTACTATTTGGACATTTTGCAGGGCTAAGAGAAGATTAATCACTCTTTTTTCTAATACTGAAGCTGAGTTAGTTTGTTGGTACAAAGTTGCATCTTCTGTGGCAGGACCTGGTTGGAATAATTTGACAATTCTTGAAATAAAGTGGGTTCAGGCCTTATCCGGAGCCTTGAGATACAGTTCCTACTAAATGTTGATGTGGTCAGCAAACGTGTTTTAAATATCTTTTTAGTGAATGTGATACCATTTTGGTACAAGTGTAACAATGTCAATTGCTTGGATAAAAGGGCATTATCCTTTCACATGTTTTCATAATAGATCATATTGTTCACTGGAATATTGTTTGGTTAAAGAAATCATGAATTGAATATACATATATTCCTACTGCTGTATCCTCCAGCAGTTGGGAAGGCATTGTACAAATATTTGTAATGGTCTGTGGGATGATATGGGCAAGTGCCAGCATAGCCAGCTGGAGTTTTGTAAAGAATTATATGTCCTTTGAATATCAAACTGATTTATACAAGATGCTTGTGTTACAAATGTATTAGAACTGTATGTCATTTGTATATCAAACTGATTTGTACAGATGCTTGTGCTGAAAATGTATTTGTGAGCTCTGCTTGCATTAAAAAGTATCAACAATGCACACTGCTGGAATGAAAAAAATGTACACATATTATTGCAACTGATTTAAATGTACCAGCTAGCTTACTTTAAGAAAAATAAGGGAAATGTAAATGAGCTGTTAAACCAATAAAATGTCATACCACAGTGCTGAATAGGACCAGAGACACTAGGTCTGGAAAAAGCCTTTTTTCATTAACTCAGTAAAAAGATGGGAAGCCCCGGGCACTGCCATAAACATTTAGATGTGTAGTGTAGCCATCAATGCTAAATTCCTGTCTCAGTTTCAAAGGGGAAAACTGCAAGAACTTAGAGTCAGGTGACCAGATGAGGTAGTTTTGCCAGCCCTCTTGGAAATTATATTTTAGTTATTACAAAGAGAAATCTCAGAGTATTGAACATTCTGTTTGGGGGACTAACTAGAAAGACTGCTCATGTACTCCATCTTGCCTTGTCCAAATAAGTTGTTAGGAAACAGTAAATTGTCTTAGATTCTGCCAGGAATGTAGTGAAGCTTAGTTTAGAGTGTGTTTTTCTCATTTGTATGAGTCTGTCTATCAATGTTAATTTCAATATTTTTTGTGATTTTAACTCTGTGGTTTATTGTAAATATATATTCAATAGTTATTTTATTATTTATTATTAATATATTTAAAACTTTTATTGTGAATGGTCATTGTAGAAAATATCTAACCTTTGAGAGTACTTATATTTATTTGTTGACACTGTAGGGGCCACTCCAGAAGGCCTAGCTGTCTTGGTCAGCTACTGTCTTTTGTATTAATATTAACTTAACTTAGCATAATTGGATACCCTTTTAAGAGCCTTATAGTAACTGAGTGATGGCAGTGAATCTACGTTATAGTCTAGGTAAAGTTGGTAGAGTGGGTAATCTGTGCCAGCCTTTCCCATGTGTGTGCATGCGTGTGTGTGTGTGTGTGTGTGTGTGTGTGTGTGTGTGTGTGTGTGTGTGTGTGTGTGTGTGTGTGTGTGTGTGTGTGTGTGTGTGTGTGTGTGTGTGTGTGTGTGTGTGTGAGTGTGTGTGTGTGAAAATTAAATCTTAAAGAGTGTGTGTGCCACCTACTTGGGGCAGGGACACAAAGCACTGGGTTCACAGAGAGAGTGCTAGAGGACTTGGCTTGGACACACAGCTGAGGACCTAACCCTACAGCTGTACCAGACGTGCGTCTTATTGGGGAACTGGAGGGAGACAGTTATGGAAACATCCAGACCCTGGGCTGAGTGTGTTCCCTGTGTGCTCTTAAGGGAAAGTGTCTTGATGCAGGGAGGCCTGCATCTGGATTTACTGAGTGTATTCATCTGCATTCTAAGTGCAAGTCTCTCTCCAGTGTCAGTGGTGAGGATTCAGGCTCCTTGATTACTGGCCCAGAGTGGAAACATCACATATTGGTGGCAGTGGTGGCCATCACATATTGGTAGCAGTGGTGGGCATGACAGTCTGTATGGAATAGGGAAGGCTTTGTGGAGAAATGTGCAAGTGAAAATTCACCATAAAGGAAAGAATGTGATTTTACATGCTGTTTGTAGCATTCATTATGCTGTAGCTAAGATGATAACATAAAAACCTTATTCTGCATACATTCCAGTATGTTATAATAGATCTACTATAGCTCTCCATTAGCATGTGTGGTAATAGTGCTAAGCATGCTGACTGTAAGGGGCCATGATAAACTCGTGATAACATCTTGGAAAAGGTTTGGTATTTCTAAGCATAGTAAATCAGGGTGGTGTGGTAATGATTATTTATTTATGTATTTTTCACTTATTTCTTTTTATTAACTGGGGTAATCTAACTGAAATAAAGCCTATTTTTTTCTAGGAGGCCCAGAGAGTAAAGCTCCACAAGAATAGTTGAAATGGTGAGATTAAATACATATTGTTTGCAATAATGTTTGCGCAAGTCAACAAACATACTACAATAATGTGATAAGTAATGATGAAAAACAACACATACAGTGTATACTGAGAGCATACGTCTTAAAATATGTTTACTTTTTAAAACACTGAGTTAATATCTTTGAATTAAATATCATTTGAGCACTGGGTAGCCAAAAAGTAATGGTGGTATAGTTGGGGGTTATAAATGTTAGGTGACAAGATTTACAGAATAGTATTAATAAAAATATAGGTAGGACATAAGTCTGCTAGGGAATTAGATGCATATTAATAGAAAACAGGCAGCAATCATGATAAAGAATGAATTAATACTGTTAGTGAAATAAGAAGACAGGTGGAACAGAGAATGAAAATGGCTAGTTTAGCTACTAGGTTTATGATTGTTTTAGTAGTTCAAAATGTAGGTTGCTGACACAGTGCCTTATTCAGTATATATGGAGCCAGATTAATTTTCAAAGGATATATTTATTAAGTATCATCTCAGAAGTGAAATGGTAACATCTTGGATGCAGTCTAGTCAGTGTATAAGCTCTTTATTTGATTAATTCTGAGCTAACTTAGTCCACTTTGGTGGCATAAAGCTAAATGCAGCTATATTGGAACATTTAAAATATCCCAGTGGTCAAAGACAGCAAACGATGAATAATATATATTAACATGCTGGTCAATTAGATAAAGGTGATTGAAGTGACTTGGCAATGCATTGTGTTATTAGGTCAGTTGTTTATGTTTCTTTTTTCTTCCATCAACTTTTGTGCTATACAAGTACTGAAAAATAAGGCATGCATACATTTCCTTGAAGCTTTATATCTGGGATCTTGATTATACAAAACCACTTGTGTTATAGACAAATCTGCAACGAGATTGACATCTGAAGGCACTTACTGAAAGTACATCTTCCCCTTAGCATACATATTTGTAGAGCCTGACATGGTGTTGTAACTATAGCCTGGGTTTTAATGATCTCCAAGCATGTTAGTATTTCAGACTTCCATATTTAAGGAACTTTCAATAAGGATCTATGAAACATAATCTCATATAAAATATAAGCCTGCAGGGTTTTATTCTTAAGTTATCTTTATATAAGTTTGTGATTATGAACAAAGTTTGCTTGTTCTGACTTTTATTATCAGATGTAAAGGTGTTTATAATAAAATATTTTTTTCAGTAGGAATAACTATACATGTAAGACTACAGGGAGTAGCATCACTCCTGTGTTTGTTTGCTACATGTTCTCAGGTCAATGCTTTCAGTTATCAAGGAGTTAAGAATAGAAGTTTATCAGCGCCCTCCTTGAAAAGTATATCAGTCTAATAATAACTACAGTTTGCCACTTGGCTACAATGACTGTAGGACTGAAGTGCAAATACCCAGTCTTAAACAATGAGCTAGTGCTCAGCGATGTGGATTTGCAATGGGAAACTGTCACTAAGATCAATATGAGATTCCTGCCAGATAATGGAAGATCATTCTGATATTGTGTCTAAACATGGGTTGATCATGAGCATGGCAACTGTATTACTGGTATTTAAGTGTTAAAAATACTGCTTTAATGGTATACAGTGAACCATTTAATGAAACAATGCATCTTTTTTACATGTAGATTTGCTTCTACTGCTCACCCTTATGAAAAACATAACAGACATAAAAGGTATGAACTTCAAAAAATCCCTCTGATTCATCTTAGTTTTATGTTATCGACTTATGGTTTATGCTGACATTGTGAAAGTTACAAATAGAATCCAAACTGCACACTTACACTAATTTATTAACTTGGCTTTTTGGTATACTAATTGACCAGAAATACCCTTTTCAGTTATGACTAGGGCACAAAGCAATTATTGAGGATCTCTATTAAAAGATCGAATGGCCACAACATTGCCAGTTCATCGAGACCAGAACATCGAAGAGTGCAATTGTCAAAAGCTGACTTGTTTGAATCTTACCTCATGGGAAGCTACTGACCAAACTCTAGATGTCCATGTGGTGTGGGGGTGGTCATAATGATCACGCATTACAGGTCTATATTACCACAACAAAAACTCAAGTCAGCGAACAACTGTTCGCCGACCAATAAACAGCAAACTGTCATTTCTGTGAACATCCACATCAGCAAATCTTTTCCTAGGGTAAATTACAGTTCACCGTTTATTGGTCAGAGAACAGGCATTCACTGACTTGTGTTTTTGATGTGGTAATATAGCAATAACCCATGCCTGGGTGTGGGTAATGCTGGATTTACCCACAGTTGGCGTGGTTTGGTCCCGAGGGCTTCACCCTCGGGACTAAACAAAGCCAACCGTGGGTAAATCCAACATTACCCACACCCAGAAGTGGGTTATTGCAATAGCAATTACTTTTCTTAAATAATGGCATTGTATAATGCCTCCTTGCTGTCCTTCCGCAGCTGTCTGGTATTCCGCGGCAGTTCTGATGTACTGCGCATGCCTATGCCTATGCAGTACATCAGAGCTGTGGGCAAAAGCAATGGAGAAAGCAAGATCTCCATTGCTTTTTACTATTTTGCTATGTTAAATGGGTTTAACATAGTGAGACAGCTTTAAAAAAAGCAACGGAGAATCTCCGTTGCTTATTTTAAAGCTGTCCCGCTATGTTAAACCCATTTAACATAGTTAGACAGTTTTGAAAAAAGCAACGGAGAAAGCAAGATCTCTGTTGCTTTTTACAACATGTTTCACTATGTTAAATGGATTTAACATAGCGAGACAGCTTTAAAATAAGCAACAGAGATCTCCATTGCTTATTTTAAAGCTGTCTCGCTATGTTAAACCCAGTTAGCATAGCGAGACAGGTTTTAAAAAAAAGCAACGGAGAAAGCAAGATCTCCATTGCTTTTTACACACTGTGTCACTATGTTAAAGGAGTTTAACATAGCGAGACAGCTTTAAAAAAAGCAGCGGAGATCTCCGTTGCTTTTTTAAACCTGTGTCATATGTTAAACTCCTTTAACATAGCGAGACAGTGTTTTAAAAAAGACTTATACTAATGGAAAATGTCCGGGCGATCAGCGTGCACGTTTTGGAATATTAATGGGTGGGGTCATGGTATAATATAGAT
The DNA here is from genome assembly GCF_019279795.1 of Protopterus annectens. Lineage (NCBI taxonomy): Eukaryota > Metazoa > Chordata > Ceratodontiformes > Protopteridae > Protopterus > Protopterus annectens. Next base: position 1,022,975,558 of record NC_056725.1, read on the forward strand.
TCATGCATTGCATCTGTGATCCAGTTTGGGGCTTTTACAGGGAAACAAGGCAGAGTACGTCAGTAATATACTTTGCTGTAAAGTATCAGATACCATATTTATGTCACCAAGTGAAGGATTTTTTTCTTTTTTTTTGTAGTCCAAAAATGAGTCAGTTATTTAGAGTTTAGCTGCAGCTCTAAAAACAATTTATTATGGAGAGAAAGATATATACATTTTGAGAATGTGTTGCATCTTCACAATAATTGTGCTGAGTACTGAAAGTCCTGAAGATGCATGTTCTGGTTACATATTTGTACACAGAAAGGGAGAACTAAATTCATACCTAGACAATCATGAAAGCACATACTTTTGAGGCACTTAATGCAAAAATACATCTCACAGTAGACTTGCTTTCTTAAAATTAAAAGCCTTCTTAAAACTAAAAGTACTGAGCATCTAAAGTTAGGAAATTCTAGCTACATTTGTGGCTTCTCGAATGATTAAACATTAAGAATTGTTGGTCAATATAGCAATAACCCACACCTGGGTGTGGGTAATGCTGGATTTACCCACGGTTGGCATGGTTTGGTCATGAGGGTGAAGCCCGAGTGGCCAAACAAAGCCAACCGTGGGTAAATCCAGCATTACCCACACTCAGGCGTGGGTTATTGCTATTATACAATGACATTATTTAAGAAAAAAAATAATTACTTTTCTTAAATAATGGCATTGTATAATGCCTCCTTGCTGCCCTTCCGCAGCTGTCTGGTATTCTGTGGCAGTTCTGATGTACTGCGCATGTGTATGCCCATCAGAACAGAAGCAAGATCTCCGTTGCTTTTTACAAACTGTTTTCTCTATGTTAAATGGGTTTAATATAGTGAGATAGCTTTAAAAAAAGCAACAGAGAAAGCAAGATCTCTGTTGCTTTTTACAAACTGTTTTCACTATGTTAAATGGGTTTAACATAGCGAGACAGTTTTAAAAAAAGCAACGGAGAAAGCAAGATCTCTGTTGCTTTTTACAAATGTCTCGCTATGTTAAAGGAGTTTAACATAGCGAAACAGTGTGAAAAAGGAGTTATAGTAATGGAAAAAGTCTGGGCGACCAGATCTTTTCCATTACTATAACTCTGATTTACAACGTGCACGCTGACCAATCAGTGTGCACGTTTTTGAATATTAATGAAGGGCAGTTGTATAATTTTAATTATTTCATTAGTATACATAGATACTCACTTGTAATATTAGTAAGAGAAACAGTCTTTTCTTTGTCAGGAACTGATGGGGGTGTTAAAACAGTGATTAAAGAAAAAAAAATCAGTAGATCTGTTGCAATAACTCTTCACCACTTTGTTAGTTTTGCATCTGTTATTGATTCATGCATTAATGGAAATGAGTCATGATAAGAGAGCTTTTTCATATTATTTATTACACATTATAAATATACTACTTTGTAAATCAACCCTGCTTTTTTGTTTCTAAAACCTGTCCATCATCTGTATACACAACACTCCACAAATACCTCAGGAATGTCTGACAGTCAAAACGTAGTCCACCCTATCTTTGTACTCTCCAAGAAATACATCAGTTTAAAGTGCATAGTGCATGGGTGAAATGGTCTTTCAGCCAAATACATGTTACTTTGCTTTTAATAAGACATACATCATTCAGTACTGTATTTTGTTTTGTTATCACATTCTTCAAAAAAGATACTACAAGTCAAGAACAAAATTATTTTGTTTTATAATCTGCAAAACAAAACCTACCATGGACTGCGGAATAGTACATACCACATTTAAAACAAAGAAAAAAGGCATTTGGTTCATGGGTCATTTCACTCATATACCATGAAATCCCCATACTTTCCCACAGTGTCACTATAAAGACCATCTGTCAGTGGTCTGTCTGTATAACCTCCCCCTTCTGCCCTGGGAGCATCACTTGACCTTGGAGAAGCATTCAACACTATTCTATATAAAGGAAGAATTGACAAACTAAAAGCATCAATTGTCAATCCAGATGTAATGTAATGGGTAAAACAGTGGTTAAGCAGCAGGATACAATAATTCAGGGTGAGGTGGAGTTACCTGTTTAACTAGACAGGGATCACCAATGATGTTCAGCAAAGCACTGTGACCAGATCATTTAGTTTATTCTCAGATGTAAAAGTGTTAAATAGGTTAGGAATAACCTGATCTGCTAATAACTGCAAACTGGATAATATAATGATGTCATGTAAAAGATGCAGAAATTCTCCAAACATATGTAGGAATTTGGTAATTTTTCTCTGTGTACAAAAATAATCACCGTTTTGTCTATGTGTGTGCATGGGCCTGTGCATATGTGTGTGTGTGTGTGTGTGTGTGTGTGTGTGTGTGTGTGTGTGTGTGTGTGTGTGTGTGTGTGTGTGTGTGTGTGTGTGTGTGTGTGTGTGTGTGTGTGTGTGTGTGTGTGTGTGCATGTGAGTGTGGGCGTGTGTGTGTGTGTGTGTGTGTGTGTGTGTGTGTGTGTGTGTGTGTGTGTGTGTGCGTGTGTGTGCGTGTGTGTGTGTGTGTGTGTGTGCGTGCGTGTGTGTGTGTTTTATGAATGAATAAATGGCATTGTTCAACTCATAAGCAACTATTATCCTTACCTTCCTCACAACCATGAAAACATGCATCTGATCATTGCAAAAAAATGCTACAACTAAAGTGCATAATAAATAATACATCATTTATGAAGAAAACAACAACAAGGATAAAAAGCTGGTAAACAAAGTACTAGTCAATACCCAAGATTGCATTTAGTGATGTCTGCTCATGTCCAGGAGGGTTGTGGGTGCTATCTCTGGTAAGAATTTATGGTGCCCTATCCACTCGTCCAGGCTGCTCTTGAACAGTGTCATAGAGGTGCTCTGTGTCACATAAACTGATAGCCTGTTACAAAGACGTGGCAGTTGCTGGGAGCTAAATCTGTCCCTACAGCAAGTCTTATTTAAGTTTCAGGCCATATTTAAGTCCCTGGAATGGGTAGCCCTAGACTCATTTGATTTATGGATATGCAATAAGTTCATTAGGTTTGGGTCTTGGGTTGGTCTGTAGGCCAGGTATAAGTCACCCCTAAATAGTTTATATGATACCAAGTATAGTGATAGGGACTTTAGTTGGTCCATGTAAGGCACATGCTGGAAACCCTTGATCTTCTTTGTTGGAAACCTCTGAGGTCTCTCTAATTGCTACAGGTGCTTAGTATGGTACATGCCAAATGGGGCGTTATACTCAATTATGGGCTAGATAAGTGCTGAGAAAGTGGGGGTTATAATCTCTTTTGCTCTGAAGATGATGCCTTTACTAATCAAGTGAGCTATGTGGAAAGCTTTCTGTACAATGATAGACGTGGTGGTCAAAGTTAAGGTCACAGTCAACCTGTGATCCCAGGTCTCTTAACACTTCATGTTTACTTAAGGTATTGTTGTTGATTTGATAGTGTGAAGGGACATTGTTTGTGCCAAAGGGAATGATGATGCATTTCTTTGGATTAATTTGAGACTGTCACTAATACACCAGTCGCTGGTATGTGTAAGACCCTCCTGGAGCATGCTGACATCATTTGGAGATTCAATGATTGCTCCTAGTTTGCAGTCATCTGCAAACCTGGTCAGCCACAACCCTTTAGTTTTGACCTGAACTTCTGAGAAGTATAATACCAAGAAGTAGGGGGCCCAGCATTGACCCCTGTGACACCCTGCTGATAACAGGTTTGCTGGTTGATGTGGAGTTACCTACTTTGAAAGTGTGTGTCCAGTCTGTGAGCCAGTTGGCAACCTATCTTACAACAAAGGGGTTTGCATTCAGTTTGCTAAATTTATCTGTAATGCCTGAATGTGGGATTGTGTTGAAAGCCTTTGCCAAGTCAAGGCATGCTATGTGCACAGATGTGCCCTCATCAATAGCCTTGGTCTCACTTTCAAAGAAATCCACCAGATTTAACAGGCAGAATCTGCCCTTCACAAAGCCGAATTAGGTAGGATCCAGGGTTTGGCAGTCACTTATGTCTTTATTTATGAGGTCCATAATGATACATTCCATGGCCTTACAGATGAAGCTGGTCAGGATTATGGGTCTGTAATTCCCTGGGTCTGTTGCTAGGCCACCTTTGTGGAGGGGAATAACTGTAGCTGTTCTCCATTCCACAGGAACAAAGCCTGCGGTTAGGCTATGACTGGTACTTAGTGGTGATGCTAGTTCATGTTTTAGCCTGTTTAGAAGACAGCGTGAGATGTTATCTGGTCCCATATGTGTTCTTTGCCTTGGGCAGGGCTTTGAGGGCCTGCTCTTCAGATCAGTAAGGTGGGGATGGGGGGTTGGGGAGGGTTTGTTGTAATTTAGGATGGGATAGGGGAGTGACATTTTCACCAAATCTATCCACTAGCAGGTTTGCTATCTTTGTGGGGTCAGTGTGTGTGATACCTTTGGCCACCAGTTCTGCACATGCTTGGGTCCTACCCTTTAGGTTACGTATGTAGCTGTAAAAGGCCTTATGGTTATCCTTGGCAGTACTTGCTAGGTTTCTCTCAAAGGAGTTCTTGGAGGATTTGACAAGTGGTCTTATTTGCCTGGTAATGCTGAAGAGGGTGTTTTTCCATTGCTGAGTACTTGCTTTTGTTTCCTTGGACAGCAACTTTTTGTATTTATTGTAGAGTTTGTTGATACTTGAAGTCCACCATGGCAGCTTGATTTTATTTGGAGCTCTGGCTTTGATTCTATCTTGTATAGCCAAGTTTATACATTTATGCAAGTGATTGTTGCAGGGCTTTAGTGTAAGCTTTGGTGTAGTTACCACTTTTAGCTTGGGTGGGGCTTGGAATGCATTTATACCTTCACCTAAGAGGGTATAGTTTGACTTGGTGAAGCTTTTTAGTCTAATTTCACCCTTTGTGAGTTCTGGTATTAGTGTCAGTTTGAAGGTGACTGATCTGTGGCCAGTTTTAATTAATGAGGGTCCAACAGTCGCAGTCAATATTGGTGAGGACCAGAGCTAGAATGTTTGTTCCTCTTGTTGGGGTATGGACAATTTGCTCCAGGGCATTTGAATTCACAAAGTCAAGGAACTTTTGTGCTAATGAGTTTGGGCTAGAATAGGTTTCCCAGTTGATGGTGGGGCAATTGAAATTCCCCATAACCAGTGTGTTTGGTAAAATTTGGATTGTCTTCAGTTTGATTAAGTAGGCTTCATGGGTATCAGTAGGGCCTTTGCTATCTTTCTTTATAACTTGCACATTTTCTAATGTTTTTACACTTGTGATTTATGTTGTAGATCATGTTTTGACTAGGCATTCTATTCTAAGTGTTATACTAATTCATAAGATTCTTATTTATTAATATTTATTTTTAATTTATTTATTTTTGTCCGTTGTTTCTAGTATTTATTTGAAGTAACTGATTTACATGTGCATAAGCTGTTTACAGGAAGTGAACTCTATGGCTAAATTGTGTAACCTTTTTTTATTTACTGACCAGGAAGTTCTGGGTGGTAGTTTTTCTGATGAAGTCTCATGATAACTTTGACGAAAATACTAATTAACTTGTACTATCTCCGGCAGCTTTCATGATATGTCTTGGTTATTTTTTGAACTTTTACACATTAATGGATGTTTTTATTTTCATGTTTATCATCTTTGATAATAGTTTTGATATGTAATTTATGTATGTTTATCTTAGTATCTTTCATTCATGAATATTGAGCTCATTGTTGTATACATTTTAAATATGTATAACATACTGCACCTTATTGTCTTAAAACTGTGTTTGTATTGCACTCTGTTATGGTTGAAATGGGTCTTTATACCAGTCCAGCCAGCCACCCAGTTGACAAAAAAATATAATAAAAAATGTTACCTGGGACAAGTACACAACAGAATCTATACACAAACTATTAACAAAAATAATAATGATAGTAAAACACACAATGGAATTTATTTATCCATGATAATTTGCATCTGAATGAGGCATCTATACGAGGCATCTATATGAGATTTTAATAATTAGTGAAAATATTGAGGTTTCTTGCAATGTAGATATGTGAGGAAAGAAATCCTTTTTCATGGATTACAAAGAAAGAGTTTGTAAAATTGACTGCCTGAATAAAATTAGTGATTACAAGTGGTAGAGGAATCTTGAACAAGTAATATGAGATTCAAACATAGTAATTTATAAATTAGAAAACATGTAGTAGATAGATAACAAGAGATGTAAAAAGATGGTGGTTAGCTCTTGAAAGAGAAATACAGTGGTGCTCAGAAAGTAGGAACAGTTTAAGAATAGCTAGAAAAATAGATATGGGTAGATTCATGATCTGTACTGGTACACATTGGAATCTTTCTGTGAGATTTGTGTTAACACCATGAACAACAAGATAGTGTTTAAAGAGCCATATATTTTAGAAAGCTGTTTCTGAAACTGTTGAAGGATGCATATGTATTTATCTGATAGCCCCCATCTGCCTGAGTTGGCCGCGTTGGTGGTAGTTAATGTGGATGTAAAAGATACCAGGGCACCTTTTAAAAAAAAATTTGTGCGTGGTGTCATACGCGTTAGAAGTAAAACGTCTGTAATGATGTGCGAAAATTAACCCACACACACACACACACACATGCACACACATACATACACACACGGTTTTCCAAATAAGTACATTTTTACACTTCATTACAGAAGTTCCAGTTCTAATACATGTGGCAGCCACACAGATATTTTGTAAAATTATAACACATGCATTTTACTTCTTTACTGTGTGTAGCCCCAAAAGAATTAAGCATGAAATTAACCTCTCCACTCTCCCTAGTGTGTGTTGCATATGGTTCAAAGTCTTTGTAAATGTATTCTTCATTGGATACCTCTTGGTACTTGTAGTAATAACTTAATAGAAAGGTGCACTAAGGAACTATCAGTTAACTGGAGTTACTAGTCTTGTCTAAAAAAACTCTATTAACATCACCGCCTGTCAACATGCAAGCTTTTCCTAGATCATGTAGTCAGTAGCCATATATATCCCACATGCGCTATATCTATCCATTGATCTAGTTATATATCTATGTACCTATTTATCTACAGGCACACACAACCAAGAATAGTTATTATATACACACACACACACACACACACACACACACACACACATATATATATATATATATATATGGATCTCCTTTATTTGATCGACAGACCATTTGATAGAAACTCATTTGGTCGAAGTCTCATTTGAGCAAAAACCAGTATTCAAGGCATGATACTGGGATTTGTCCCCCTCCCCAATATCGTGTGACCCTGGAGTTGATATATATATAAAATCGGGGGGGTGTAGGGGGCACAGATATTTTTATTTAAAAGAAGAAAAGAAAACAAAAAGTACACATTTTAAACGAAAATAGGTGGGGGGCCCCCCACACACCCCCAACTATATATAGCAACTCCAGGGTCGCATGATATTGGGGAGGGGGACAAATCCCAGTATCATGCCTTGAATACTGGTTTTCGATCAAATGAGACTTCGACCAAATAAGTTTCTATCAAATGGTCTGTCGATCAAATAAAGGAGATCCATATATATATATATATATATATATATATATATATATATATATATATATATATATATCAACACTGGATAGTGTTGCACAAAGCAGTTACATAATACATTAACTCTTAACGGCGTTGGTTGTACAGCATCATATTTGGTTTTATGGTTTGCTGTATTACTTTTCTTTATATGTTAAAGGCGTAATACAAAGGGCACATCAGCTGCATTAAAATGCACTCACACTTCTTGTAGATAACACATTAGAAACTGAACTGTGGTTCAAATAGTGGTGTCATCTTTCATATTCCAGTTTTCAAAGATGGAGAATTACTAGCAAAACATACATTTGCACTTGCGGTTAATGTAACTCTTCATGTTACGAATATGCCCTTACAATGACAATTCTGTAATGTAAATCTGCAGGTTACTTGGACCTAACAAAATTAAAGATAATTAGATGAGTGGTGATAGTAATACCTTGCCTTAGGGATGTGCAAGATTATTTTCAGTTATCCTTGGATTATTTCTCATTCACCTGTTAAATGCACCCTGGCACCAGCTTGAAGCCAAGGGGAAGTCTGAAAAGTTACACCTTTTTCTTATAAGAATAGGACTGTATGCTTTAGTCTCAGTTCCAGACTTAGCTCAGCACTGCATATGTTTGATGAAATCATGGTGATTGCATCCTCCTTTTTTACAAAGCTATGGTGCTAAGCATTGTTTTTTCACTCAAATACCTACCATTCTCACTATTCTGTTTTCACTCTTCACTTCACTGTGTGTGTGTGTGTGTGTGTGTGTGTGTGTGTGTGTGTGTGTGTGTGTGTGTGTGTGTGTGTGTGTGTGTGAGGATTGCTCGCTCTCACTCTTCACTGTCAGTATGTGTGTGTGTGTGTGTGTGTGTGTGTGTGTGTGTGTGTGTGTGTGTGTGTGTGTGTGTGTGTGTGTGTGAGATTGCTCGCTCTCACTCTTCACTGTCAGTGTGTGTGTGTGTGTGTGTGTGTGTGTGTGTGTGTGTGTGTGTGTGTGTGTGTGTGTGTGTGTGTGTGTGTGTGTGTGTGTGTGTGTGTGTGTGTGTGTGTGGGATCGCTCACTCACTCTCACTCTTCACTGTCAGTATGTGTGTGTGTGTGTGTGTGTGTGTGTGTGTGTGTGTGTGTGTGTGTGTGTGTGTGTGTGTGTGTGTGGGATCGCTCACTCACTCTCACTCTTCACTGTCAGTATGTGTGTGTGTGTGTGTGTGTGTGTGTGTGTGTGTGTGTATGATCACTCGCTCACTTTCACTCTTCACTGTCAGTGTTTGTGTGTGTGTGTGTTTGTGTGTACATGCATGCATGTGGGATCGCTCACTTGCTCTACCATTTTGAAAAGCTGAAGTAGAAGTACGGAAGTCAAACTCAGCCTTACGGGTGGAGTTTGACATCTACTTCTGTTTCATTTTTCCATTACACTCCAAGCTCTCACACCATCCCATAAGAAATTTCACTTCAATAATAGTACCTGGATGCTCTTGCCAAATTTCCCATAGTAGTGTAAACACCAAACTTGGGTCTCCCCTAAAAAGCGGCTACTAACCTAGTTGGACTAAGTCAGTCAAAGAAGAATAAATAAATTTAAGTGGGGGACAAACATGTAGCCACAGCAGCTAAGTAACTAATGATGGAATCATATGCAGCATTGGCCAAGGCAAATGAGGAACCTTGGGTGGCTGGCTGTAATGGTGCTGTCACTTTCTCTAACTTTGTTATCTTGCTGTTTTAAAAATACGATTCTTTTTCACTGAGCAATGACCTGATCACTGAGATGTGTGTGTGTGTGTGTGTGTGTGTGTGTGTGTGTGTGTGTGTGTGTGTGTGTGTGTGTGTGCGCGCGCTACCTTCTTTCATTTATGCAGTCATATGCACAAAAGCTTCAGTGAAACCAGTTAGCATTTTTACTACTTGGTTTTAAAATACTTTTCAGTCAAAAAATTATTGATAGCTGTGAATACCTGCTCTAGGTATGAGGTCAAAACCTTTTCTGGTTCTGCTGTTAATAAAATATCACAAGGATATGGTTTGGTATATTAGCAAATAATTTGGCTTTGACTCTAAATAAACAACCACAGCAGATCTATATTTAGATAATTAATACTAAGTAAGTTACTAAGCATACACATACCTCTAGATACAGTATGGTAATTTATGTTCCATACAGCCTTTGCATCAGTTTGTGAAAGTAATTTTCTCACATTATCACCAATTTAGAAGCAATTCATTTAATTAGCATGCCTCATTATCTTGTGATTTACAATTCTACTGGATAACCTTTTTGTCAAATCCTTTGCTCTGCAACATCTCTTTCATCTTAAAAGGTCTCAGTTGGATGCTTCATCCTTTCTTGGAGTTATCTCTCTTTTTCTAATCTGTACAAGTATTTGACTGCTCTTTTTAAAGGTTCACAAGGTTTATGTCAATAGCACTTACAGATCAGAGGTCAAATTCTGATCCTAAACCATGTTAAGAATGTGCTTAAACTACAGCAGGCCAGTAACAAGAGAACATTACAGCACATGTTAATTTGTTCGGGCTGCAGTACCAAAACTAAATGGACCATTTGTTTTATCATTCAGTGCACCCTGAGCAATGATACTGAATGGTTAAAACACATAATAGCACAATATTAAGATGGAGTTATAGCCAACTTATTTTGTTTGTTTACTTGTTAGCTTATCTGTTTGCTCATTTGTGCAGGAAAGAGGACTGGACCACTTGGGCCTTCTTTCAGTCTTTACCTACATACAAAGTAGAAAAAAGATAACATACATCATAATACAAAATATGCTGGTGTTAGGATTACACCACTAATAACTTGTTACCATAATTAGCATAACTTACTACCGTTAGAAACAATACAAAATAAAGAGAAGATAGACAACACAACAGATGCCATACTGCATTAACCTTTAATGCTTGTCCTTGTGAGCAATTTAACTTGTATCCAACAAAAGTAAGGTAACAGATCTTAAACGTTTACAATTTTTTTTTTTAGTAAACAACTTTAAGGTCCTGACTGGGTGAGCATTGCTTTGATTTCTGGAGGGATAGCAGTAAAAGTGTGTGTTCCAAGGATGAAAAAGCCCTGGAGGTACGATAAAGTTAGTGAGGTGGAATATCTAAGCTCTTCAATCCACAGCCACAAAATCCAAGTGTTTGTTTGTTTTATTTATTTATTTATGTTTTTTTTTATATTTTCAGCTTTAAGATCCTATTTTTTTTTTATTTATTGACATTTGATTACCAGGAAAGTCCAACTGGGCAGAAGTCTCTTTTCAGTGGAGACCCAGGGAGAAAAGCTCCAAATAATTACAAAACATTTTAAGAACAATAATTTTACAATCTTCAAGAATAAAACAAAAACATCTGCAGTTTAAATAATTATAACAAATTAGGCATAATATAAAAGACATTGGTTAAGAATCACCAAAAGGTATATGACAATCATTTCATATTTAAAGAAATTTTAGGCAGTTTGTAGAGAAATTAACTGTAAGTTAGTCTAATAGAAATAGGAATTGCAATATGAAGTAAGGGAAAAAACAAGCTTATGGCATACTGAGAGAAAAAGTCAGGGAAGAGAATTAGATAGCAGTAAGGAAATAAGTGAAGAAGGGAGAATAAGGAGGTATAAGGAATGAAAAGGTACTTGTTCAGATTTAGAGATATAGTTTATCCTGGTTTTGAGCAAAAACAGAGCCAGATTTTAGCTAGGAAGTCTTTCAGAGTGGTTTTGAAACATGGAAGGGAGGGTATATGATGGATACAGGTAAATGAAGTTTGGCAACAAACTAAGTTGTCCCGGGACATCTTTATGGGGGGGTTAGGTTAATATTAGGGGGAGTTAAGTGGGTTGGGGAGGTGAAAGGGTTAAGTGGAGGCAGGGATGGTTGGGAGGAAATGAGATAATGATGGGGAGGGGCTTAAGAGGTTTAGTTTAGTGTAGTTGGGTTAAGCAAGCACATTTTGGCGTGAACTTGCTATATGCAGGTTCATGTCCTGATGACCGGTGTGTTCTTTGGTCAGGTAGGCCTTGGTTTGGTGGTGGGCATGAGGAGGTGAGTACCTAGGGTATATGGTCATATGTATGATGGCTAAAGATTTTTTTTTGGGGGGGTGGCATTCGTAGATATTGTTAGTGTATTAACTATCATGCTTGTAAGGAATTAGGGGCAGAATAACATTACATGGCTTTAATATTGTTGGAAGCATTATGCTGCTGGTAGACATAGCTTGAAGAGGTTTTTGAGCTTTTGGTTGATAATCCTGACAGTTGGTAGGTATAATTGTGGTATTTTTCTGTAGTAGTGGTTGTGGGGGACAAGGGTAGTTTGGGGGTTTATGCATCAGAGCTATGGCAGTTGCAGGATTCTGCTAAGATGCAGTTTTGCTTGGTTGGGAGGTATTCACTTGTTTTCCCGTTGTATAGTCCCATTAGTGTGAGGTAGCTGCATGAAGGCCTTCCTTAGCAGGATTACTGCATTTAATGTGAATAAGCATTGCTGAGGTGGAACGGTGAGGGCCCAGCACAGTTGGCATTCAAATGACAGAGGTATGTTTCACGGGCTGTGTGATGGTGGTAAGTAATGGGTAGCTGCCTCGCAGGTCCAGTAAGGAGTTGACTGTGGAGGGTGGAGGTATTGTGCAGAGGTGTGATGTTCATTTCAGGCTTGCTCTTGTTCTATAGTTGTATTGATATTCCCCCTTTTTTTTTTTTAGGTATACAGAGGGAATATGGGGAGGAAAAGTGATGAATCCCATGAATTCACAGAGACGAATAGTCGAGCATGACGTTTAGCTGGCCAGATTGTTGCCTGTTAGGTTACATCACTCTTAACGGTTATTTGGTTTTGGAAGTTCATGGAGGCTTAAGTCTCAATGATTCAGTCACTATAGTTTCTGATGATTTATTTAGTCGGCAATCGGGGCTTGATTTTGCTATTAAGGGGGAGGGTTGTTGCCTGCTCTCAGAGAATTGTCAGTTTTTGGCGTCTGTTAACAGCCAGCATCTCTGAAGTATGATTCACAATGTAATAAAAGCCTGCACAAATTGTGGGAAAAATTTCAGAATATAACTGCATGCTTCTGGTGGGCTTCATGGGGGACAGAATTAGGCTTGTGAAGAAAAACTTTATCAAACGTACATAAGGGAACATTGTGGGGACGTTAAATACAGCAGTGTATGAAACTTCATTACGCAGCAAGTGTTTTTCTTTTACGGATCTCAATTCAGCTTTACATATACCACTTCTGCCTCAGTGGACATGTAGTTTTAACCAAATGTTTACATTACTGATAATATGCTGGGTTCACATTAAGGTCCCTATCATTTTATACTAAATTTTGATGGATGATATCTGTTAGGTTAGTTGGTGAAGGGTGAACCAGGATTCACTAAACGGGCACAGTATTTTATGAAAGTTTTCTCGAGCAGCCCAGGTATTGCTGACATTGGTTCTTGCCCAACACAGGGGATTGTTTGCAGTTGGTAGTTACAGTTTCTTTGTTGGAGAATGTTTAAAAAAAAATAAATAAATAAATAAATAAATAAATAAATAAAAGAAAATAAAGGAGGTTCTTGCATAGGTTTTCTCTGGTTACTGGATCGTGAAGTGGATTATCATTTGTATGTCTGTTTGAGGCTCATGTGCTGGCATTCTGCTGTGAAGGTGGGGGCGTAGCTGCTTGGTGTGTGGCTTCAGACTGACCCATTGGACAGAGGCTGGTGTTCTGGTCTCATTCTGATTGTGTGGGCTGCTGTTTTGTTGGTGATGGGGGTAGGTTTTGTTGGGGTTTTGGTGGATTTTTGTGTTTTGTGTGTGTCGAGTTGGGAATGGTTGATGATGGAGGCCACTGCTACTGTCTTGAGGTGATTTCCCGGGCCATCAGAATAATGGTTCATTGCAGTGCTGGTAATTTTTGCAGGCTTTAGGTAATAGGGAAAATGTATGTTGCGCATGTGCAGAGTGTGGGGGATGGTTTACATCACATGAGACTTGAGCAATTGGAACAGTATACTAAGCATGTCTCTTGGCCTCGTTGTTCAATGTTAGGATATAGTTTAAGTGCAATCCATGGTAATATAACTAAATCATATGAATTCACTAAGGATATAAGTAAAACCAGCATATTTTATTTACCCTATGACCTTCCTGGCTGAAGTTTATAGTAAGCCACATTTTGCCCATTTGTTCCACAGTATGAGGACCAGTGTTCCTCATTTTGGAGATGGCTTTGTCCTGTTTTTTTTGCTCTAAGAGGTTGAGAGGTTTGCCCCAAGAGGCCAGGTTAAATGTTGCTTACATTTTACTTGTGGATTTGTGGCCTAGCTCCAAAAAAAGGGTACATCTTAGTTACACAGTTCTTGCAGAATGTCTTGATTTTTTTTTCATTATTTGTACTGACTGCTTGGAAACACAGCAAAGTATTTTTAGCTACAGCCATTTTACATGTGAGATGAGGGTGTGTGCTTGTACAATTAAGTACTAAAGCAGACATCTCCTGCAGTAACCCTTGGGAACCTTGTTTAGTAAGCATAGAGAAACTTTGCTTTATTAATTTTAAATGGCACAGAATAGTGTATTGTTGCCCTTATCTCGTCAGGTAAGCACTAGGGTGAATTATAATATGTAATGCCTGGGGGGGGTCAGCTATATGTGGAACTGCTTGGCAAATCAATTGGGTTATTGACCATATTTCAATGGGACAGATTTCACAGAAGGCCAGATTTGGCTCATATTTGAACAGTGTCGTATATATTGTGTTTCTGGTAGATTAGTGGCAACCATAGCAGACTGAATTTTAGGAATTGACAGACATGTGAGTTTGAGATGTTACCTCACTGGAAAGCAGGTTAAGGCAAAAAGTTGTCATGCTATTGACTTGAGTTTGTAAAAGCAACATAATTGGGACCTGGGTATGGGTAGATTCAGCTATGAGTTTTTCTACTCCTATCAACCAATTGGGTAATGATATAGAACTACAGGTATTATAGAAGATGTATAAGGTTAGGTAATAAAATAGGGACATCAGTGTTAGCTACATTAGACCCAGACTTGAGTTTGGAATAACAATATGGAAACCCTATAACAAAACAAGCATGATTAGATGGGGTAGTTAAATTTATCTTGGGTATTTGCTACGGTCATTGGAAGCTTTGTCATAGATGTGATTGACGGTGGTATACATTGTCCTTGAAGATGTCTTGGAATGGGGTTATGTATTTTGGATGATTTACATGTCTTTTTTTTTTTTCTCTTACAGATAGGGTCTTGGAATGCTGCGGCTGTAATTTGGAATATGTTTGTATAAATTGAAGCCTTTTCTTTACATTTTAAAGGGTTTACTCTTCTCCTTTTCTTTGTAGATGGTTGTGCCGTGTACCAGTGGTGGTGATGCACAGTGAATTCGCAGATGATGGAAGCAGTGGCGTGCGAGGAGATTACACACAGGGAGCATGGAAATGGTGGTGTGCCGAGTACCAGTTGTGGAGATGCACAGTGAATTCATGGAGGATGAAAGCAGTGGCGAGTGAGGAGGTTACACATGGGAGCACAAGTGGGTAACAGGTACTGACTGAAATTGCTGGAGTGCAGAAGGCATCATGCGGTGGCTTGAAAAGGGGATTTGAAAGGTATGTTTGATAATATGGATGTTCTTGCCACTGGAATGGAGCACAATGAGAGTCTGAGTAATCGCCTTAGTAAGGTATGTCAGAGCTATGTGTTTAATTATTAGGAGCCAGTTATTGCACTGGTATAGAAGGCAAGTAAGGAAGGGGTAGGGAGGGGGGCCAAGAGAAAACTGTCGGGGATGGTTTATCAGGAGTGTGGAGATCCCACGGGATGAATAGAGTCACAACATTCATAGGAACACAGGAACTTATTAGGCTTCAGCCCTATGGCTCTTGCAATCAAGGGAAGCTCAATCCTTGCTTTCTTGTAACCTTGAGGTGGTCGTATTCACTCATCCAGTTGTTGACCCGCATGTGAGGGAAGGGCCAAGGAGGTGTGTGAAAGGA
This sequence comes from Protopterus annectens, assembly GCF_019279795.1. Taxonomy (NCBI): domain Eukaryota; kingdom Metazoa; phylum Chordata; order Ceratodontiformes; family Protopteridae; genus Protopterus; species Protopterus annectens. The sequence goes on from NC_056725.1 coordinate 1,022,991,154, forward strand.
TGCTGGAGTTTGTCCCTAACGGGTGGTATCTTTGGGGTGATAAATTTGTTCCCTGAGAAGGTAGTGTTTGTTACATACCAGGTTAATGTTTTAGAGAATAGCACAAGGATCAGTTCGTTTGGGATTTGGGTAAATTTGGTAGATAGTCTTTTAGAGAGCATGGTGGGTATGTGACTGTGTTGGGGTAGTTTTAAAAACTGAGTGCATTGTTACAGGGGAGTCAAAGGTTTAAAGGAAGCTTGGTTGCAGGATAAGGCAGCTGTAGGACAGGCCTTAATTACCTACTAGTGGTATAGGTAACATAAGGAAAGAGAGCTTTTGAGGAGAGAGGCTATGGACAAACAGGGGTTAAGAATGTTTGGTAATGAGTAAATTGGGGGTGTTTATGGTTGGGCACATAGATTACTTCATTGTTGAGCATAGGTAAGGTTTCAGGAACTAGGTCAAGGGGTGCTGGTTTTCAGCCACCTAAGGTTAGGACATTAAAGTTTTGGAGTTAGACTATTTGCTATGGTAATGGGCTAAAATGTATGTATTCCCATGGAATGGATGTTTTGGTGGTACAGTGGGGTCACAGTAATCCTTTATTTAGTTTCATTAGGGTGTGTTTCAATGATGGTATGGAAGGTGAGTTATGATGAGATTCTAAGGTGATTTACAGATAATGGGTACACCAAATGATGTTTGACTTAGCCCTTCCCTTTATGGGAAGTGGATTGAACAATTTTGGGTAGAAGGGAGGGGGAACAGCCTGGTCAGGCTGGTTGGCGGAGAAGAGGGATAGGCTTGCCCTCTTCTGTTCCCCCTCTGATGTCTGGATGTTCATTTCAAGGATATGGGGAAAGGAAATGAGTAGTTGGAGTAAGCTTGCTGAATAGATAAGCAAGCTGAGGTAAGGATGGTGCTTATTTGGTGGAAGGGAATTCAATGGATGGTGTATGAAGTGAGTTGGGATGCTGCTTCATAAGGAAAGTAAGCAAGCAGAGGTATGGACCCTGCTTGTTGGGCAGGGTGAGTAGGTATGCTACCCTGATTAACATTACAATGAATGGTGTATGAAGTGAGATGGGACGCTGCTTCATAAGTAAAGTAAGTGAGTAGAGGTATGGACGCTGCTTACTAGGGCAGGGTAAGTAGGTACGCAGACCTGATTAACATTACAAGGATGTTATGCTGTATTTAGAATCAATTATATCATGAATATTTGTAATTAATAAAGTTGGTGATCAAAGCTATGTTATGGAAATTTAATAAAGGTCGTCAAATGTCATTTGGTGTGATGTGTGTTTTTGAAGGGGACTGGGACAAATGAAGTTTGGCAACAAACTAAGTTGTCCCAGGACATCTTCATGGGGGGGGGGTTAGGTTAATATTAGGGGGAGTTAAGTGAGTTGGGGAGGTAAAAGGGTTAACTGGAGGCAGGGATGGCTGAGAAGAAATGAGATAATGATGGGGGGGCTTAAGAGGTTTAGTCTAGTGTAGTTGGGTTATGCAAGCACATTTTGGCGTGAACTTGCTACCCACCCACCCTCCCTCTTTTCTTTGGTGGGGAATAGGGTTATTTATCAGTGGGGGTAGGTGGAGAAGAGGGATAGGCTTGCCCTCTTCTGTTCCCCCTCTGATGTCTGGATGTTCATTTTAAGGATATGGGGAAAGGAAATGAGTAGTTGGAGTAAGCTTGCTGAATAGATAAGCAAGCTGAGGTAAGGATGGTGCTTATTTGGTGGAAGGTAATTCAATGGATGGTGTATGAAGTGAGTTGGGACGCTGCTTCATAAGGAAAGTAAGTAAGCAGAGGTATGGACCCTGCTTGTTGGGCAGGGTGAGTAGGTATGCTACCCTGATTAACATTATAATGAATGGTGTATGAAGTGAGATGGGATGCTGCTTCATAAGTAAAGTGAATGAGTAGAGGTATGGATGCTGCTTACTGGGGCAGGGTGAGTAGGTACACTGCCCTGATTAACATTACAAGGATGTTATGCTGTATTTAGAATCAATTATATCATGAATAGTTGTAATTAATAAAGTTGGTGATCAAAGCTATTTTATGGAAATTTAATAAAGGTCATCAAATGTCATTTGGTGTGATGTGTGTTATTGAAGGGGACTGGGACAATGAATTCCAGGCCTTAGAAATCTTTTATGAGAACAGGAAATGCCCAGCTAGGTTTGTAGACAGACAGGAGTTTTTGGTCACTGGATTGCAATGACGGACTAAGAACATAGTTGTGTCGAATGTTTTTAGTGCTTGACAGGCAGATGGATGCTGGATAATTTTATAGGTAGTAAGAATCTGTATATATGTTAGTTGATGGGGCAGTTCTAAATAATTTAGGCTTTTCAGTGCTATAAATTGGTGGGTTCTGAAAGGGGTATGTGCTGCAAATTTAGCAAACTTGTTATAGCATTGTTCAAGTTTTAATTTTTGTGAAGCCTGTATGTTAGTAAGGATGGGAATGCCATAAATAAGTATGGGGAAGAGATAAGTAGTGGCAAGTATAGTCTTAGTTCCATAGATGAGAACGTTTTTGGCTCTGTAAAGCATCCCTAGTTTCTGATGAGATGAGTTTTTTTATGCAATTTTGTATATGCAGGTCGAATATAAGATTATCATCCACTATCACTCCTAATAGTTTGCTATGAGAAGTAACTTCATTGGCTGTATTATCAAGAGACAGGACTTTAAATTTTTTTTTCATGAGAGAGGGATTTGGGGAAAACAAGTAGTCGTTTGGTCTTTTTTGGGTTGAGCATGAGTTGTGAGGTAGAAAGCCACATTTCAGTGGCTGTTAAAGCTTCCTGAATAATTTCTTGGAGGTGTACCATGTTGTCAGATGTGCAAATGAGAGTGGAATCATCTGTGTATAGTATTAGGGTGGACTGTTGTGTAGAAATATAGAAGGTGTTGAACATGTTAAATCGGAGGGGGACAAGGATAGAGCCTCGTGGTACACTGGTGACAACTAGGAGGTAAGAACAGAGCACAGAGTGCTATTTTTCTTACTTATACCTATTGAAGAGGTAGCTTTTGAACCACAGAAGTGTGGGCTGAGAGAGATCTAGGGAGGACATTTGAAGTAGAAGTTTGCTGTGATAAACTGTGTTGAAGGCTTTAGACAAGTCTAGAAATAAGGAAGAGACTAGTTTGCTGTTATTTCTAGCTTTATTGACATCTATATAGGTAAGAAGGGCAGTGCTAGTACTATGGGAAGGATGGAAGTCATGTTGGGTAACAGATAAGAGTTCTAGTCTAGCAATTGTTTTTGAATATGTATTTCAAATATTTTAGTGAGGGGAGATAAGATTGCTATAGGTCTAAAGTTATTAATGTCTGTTGAATTTCCTCCTTTGTGCAGAGGGATAATGTGTGACTTTTTCCAGAGACAGAGAATGTGGGATTCTTGGATTGACCTATTTATAAGGATGGAGACATGATGGGCAATACTACTGGCTGCTATTTTTAGGTACTCACTTGCAGGGTCATCAGCTGTGGCCACAGGTTTGAAGGTAATATGTGGCTATTGGGCAGGGTTGGAATTAGATGTTGAGGAATCTGTGGTTAGATATGCTGTACTATCTATAAAATAAGAATTGAAATGTATTGCAGCTTCAAGTGGTGAGATATTGGAGAGGGATTTGAGTTGAATTTTTGGCTGGGATGTAAGATTTCTTTAACTTGTTCTTTCGGCTTTTCCCAGTTAGGGGTCACCACAGTGGATCACATGTCTGCTCATGATTGGCAGTGGAGTTTTAGTGTCGAGTTGCCAGCCCGGCACCCAACCTTCCACAGAAGGCACACACACACATGCACTCACACCTAGGGCCAATTTAGAGTGTCCAATCCACCTACAGCATGTCTTTGGGATGTGGGAGGAAACCAGAGCACCCGGAGGAAACCCACACGACCACAGGGAGGACATGCAGACTCCACACAGAAGGCATCCCAGCCTGTATTTGCTTTTTAAGGTGTTTCCATGCTTCCCATGCTTTTTCACTATCTTGCATTAACATTCTACTCTTTTTTTGGATGGCCAAATTACATTATTTGTTTTCATTCTCTTTCTTCTAGGAGGTGCAACGCTATTTAGGATATTTAGAAAATTGTACTGAATTCAATTACAGCATCGTCTAAGGGGAAGATTTTTAGGAAGTTCTATTTAATAGAGGATGGTGTAGTAATGAACATTTCTGGGTTAAACTTGGAAAGGTTGCATGTTGTTTTATAAATATGCTGTTTAACTGGATGTGTAAGATGTCTAGTAGTACAGACTGGGAGATGATCACTGAGAGAGTCTGACACTGTACCTGTGATGGAGTATTTGCTAGGCTCTGATACTACCATCCAGTGTAATAGAGAATTTGATGTCTTGCTATAATGTGTGAAGCTCTTAATTAATTCTGTGAAATCATATAGGTTCATGCCAGATGTAGGGAAGTTAGTTTATGTCCAACCAATTGACATTCATGTCACCTAGTAGTACTTTTTCTTGTAGAGATGTTATGGATATTCAGTGTAGGATATCTTCCAGTATAGATGTATTGTTACAAGAGGAATGTGAAGGACAGTAATACATATTTGTTTATAATTGTTTATTTTGAGGAAAGCAATAAGAAGCTCTTATGAACTGAATTTTGGTGTTGGTTTGCTATAAGGGGAAGTGTGGTAGGTGTTGTGAAATATTAAAGCGATTCTACCACCTTTCCTCAGATTTGTTTATACTGGGCTTAAGCCAAGTTTCAGTTACAGCAAGAACATCAGCCTTATGTTGAGTCATCTAGGCATGTAGTTCTAGAATTTTGTTTCTTATACTTCTAACATTTATTGCAGCAAAAATTAGATCACCACTGTTGATGATTGTCCGTTAGGTTACAGAAGTGCTGAGGAGAAAATTATCTTTGTGTTCATTATGATAGGTGGGATGAGGATTAGGGTGTATATCTCCTCCTAGAAGGATTTTAGTGTAGTAAGCAATTATACATGTTTTTTGGAGAGGAATCTTGAACTTATTTTGTTTTGGTTTGAGATGAAGTACAATTAATCAGCCTATATTTGGAATAAAGATGAGGGACAGTACTAAATAGGTTTGGTACGATGTGTGGAGAGTGTAAAGAGGAAGTATGGATAGATGGTTGGGACAGTGTTGGAGAGATGTGAGACATTATTGAGTCATGGTAGGATAAAAGATGGCACAGTAGGAGGAGAAGAATAGAGGATAAGCTGAACAGTAGCATAATTAAGTACAGGAATCTGTATTTTATAGATGTCCGATGGCAGGGACATAGCAATGAAAAAGGAAACAAGAAGTTACAGGACAGTAGGAGATTCCATGATGGTGGATACTGAAAGCTGGAAGATGACAGGTAAGAAGAAAAATATTTTCTTTAAAAGAAGAGAGGTAGGTTGTCCTGATATCTTCACTGGAATGTAAGGAATAGAGGGGTATTAAAGGTTAGAGTATAATAATGTATCCAAAATAAGAGGAAGCGAGGGTTCCCTATGGAATGATCTGCTATGGTTCAGATTTATTACTGTGCACAGCAGTGTGCACATGCATTGTTTTTTCTAAGAATGTGCAGGAGTCCACCTAACATCTGCCAGTGGGATGCAATAGGGTTTACTACGTGCATAACCAGTAAGGTACTGACATATTTTGTTTTAGCTTGTTTGCAACCTGTTAGTTGTTTTATTTGATGCCCCTTACAGCAGAAACAGGGAGGGGCTATACTGAAATGAAACAAGATTTCACCTTTGGCCAAACTCTCCCTGTCTGTCATACAAGCAGATGAGAAGCTTTGTGGTAAGTCGTAGGGAAAACCAGGACTTTCCCAACTGATTTAACAATGTGCAATTATAAAGTGAGAGAGGAGTCAGGTGTACTCCCAGCAGCTTGTGGGCTTCACCCTCTGTTTGTATACTATGGAGTAAAGAAAGTCACTAACTAACTTTGACCACAAATGGCCTTCAGACTCAAGTATTCCAAAATATTACCAACTTATGTAAGAATAATGGAAGGTATGGCATAATATTCTGTGGTCCCTTTATGGATTCCTATAGAATTATATAATTTCTGTAACATGTTAGACTGAGTGAAATTCCATTTAGAAACACAGGAAAAACAGTGTAACCCTGATGGAGTCTTATTATGTCTCTTTTTACTGTGTAAAGGGAAAATTGTACATAGACAACTAGAATGAAAACAGCTGCCGACCAGATAATTAAAGAACCATCCAATCTTGGTATTCCTGAGACCATAACTATAAGCTCAGAGAGCAGCTTATTATGGTCAACAGAGCTAGAAGTTTTAGGTCAAAGAATATTAATCTTGTCAACTCACCATTGTCCATGGACTATAGAATGGAATGCAATTCACGAGAGATAATAGGGTGGCAGATATACTATGATAAAACCCTGTTACTATTTAAAGGCCAATTTCTCCATCTCTGAGAAAATACACAGTCAAGTTACTGTTTATAATGCATTTGAGAAGCACAGCAAAGGTCATCAAAATCTACTTGGTCATTACAGAGAATTTACCTCAGCCACATATTTCACACTGCAATTTTAATAAATGTGGATGCCCAAGGAGTAACCAAACAAAAGTTCAAGCTTCCATTTGGGGCTTTTGGTTCTAAGATTTAGAAACCCACCAATATTCACGAAATAATTTTGTAAACTGATCACAACAATTTTAGTATTTGATACCTGCTGTGAATTGATACGTAATGTAGGCTTTAGAAACAAGGAACATAGGAACAATAATAGGCAAGTGATCAGAGGACCAGTGACATGTCTAAACATATCATCTTTAAGAAGACAAACATAAACGTTCTTGTCACCATTTACAAACTGTTGTGCTCTCCTGCCAGTCAAGAAGGACCATACTTGATTAACCTGGTGTAAATTTGTGTCTACTCACAAAACCATCAAGGTTTCATAGATTCATAAGTAAATACTAGGATATCAGTCTGCAGACTATTACAAACCTAGCTAATAACCAGAAGTAAGAATCAAACCTTACACCTTGCATCCATGAGGTAAAGGCCCAAAAGCCACCTTTTCAGGGTGCACCTAGCTTCGGGACTGGGATATATTGCACTCCAAGAAAAATAAAAGAGCACAGCGTTGCGAGTCCACAGTCTTAGTTTTAATATAAAAATAATAAAACAAACAGGTTAAGCGCTTTCATCAATAAGTATGACTTCTTCAGAACAAACTGCCATTGTGAATTTTACATTTAAATACAAGTTGCTGGTCCACCATTGGTTCTAAACCAACCAATTCCATTTATGGGAAGAGGACATACTGAAGTTATAAACAAGAATTAATTTAGATAAAATAAATAATTTCATCATAAATGACCATGTCCACATGACATAACCTTAAAATAGTACAAAATTAGTACAAAAATAGTACAAAAATACTGCCACAATAACACTTGGTTATAACAAACATTATAGACATTGCTAGATTTGATTTGCCTTCTCTTTGAGAATTGGCATTATAGTAATATGCTCATTGAGCCCAGGTGGATAATCAGCAGTTAGTCTTAACTGCCACATTAACTCTTTCTTGTATAATGCATTTTGCCAATCCCCACCCCTGTATTTAAATGTAAAATTCACAATGGCAGTTTGTTCTGAAGAAGTCATACTTATTGATGAAAGCGCTTAACCTGTTTGTTTTATTATTTTTTTATTAAAACTAAGACTGTGGACTCGCAACGCTGTACTCTTTTATTTTTCTTGGTTTGGTGTGAGCACTTGTAGTACCAACTTGTTTTACATTGTTTGGTTCTTTTGGTGCTGGTTGCTATGGAGTCCCCAGAATCGTTCAGCCTCTCTCCCATTGTGGATTCAGGTCAGGCTGATATTATTTCTTTAAAGAATGATGTGGCTGAGCTGAAGGGAGAGCTTACTAGGCTTATAGAACTATTCACACAGCCTAGTAAAAAGGATTTGAGCTGTGATGTTGCCTTGGATGGTTCTAAAAAGGGCGATGGAGTTGTTGCTGGTAATGCCTTTCGTTTTGATGGTTCCAATTCTTCCTGCCGCTTCAAGAAAACTGATGATGTCATCACGGCAGCGCAAATTCATAATGGTGGTGAGAGAAGGCGTTATCCTTGCAACCCTAACAGTTTTATTGAATCAAGTGATGTACAGGAGCCTGTTCATTGTAATAATGGACAAAAAAGTAACTGTGTGGTACAGTTTGAAGGAGACATCGAACCTGCATCACTTGACTTCCCTAATATGAAGAAAACTTGTCGCAAGGAAGGTTTGCCTAAAGGTACTGTTCACACCAATACTAATATCAAGTTTTTAAATGCTAACAACTTGTGCACCAGCAGTAAGGTTACTGGAAGAAATGAATTTTCGAATTCTAGCAGAAACTGTGAGTCATGCAACTGTAAAGAAGCTGTAACTTATAAAAATCATGAACATTTTGGTAACCTACTTCATAAGCATTTTGTTTTTTCTGGTACAAGTGCACAAAGGAGTAATGAAGCATCTGTTAATAGGAAAATTGGACAATATAATTTTGAATCATTAAGAGACATGGTTTATACCTTCGAGAGGAAACTGTTTAAACTAAAAATGTGTCAAATGGAAGTGTGCTATTTAAATGAATGTATTAAAAGAGAAATAGTTCCACAGGGATTGAGAGTTTTTAAATTTCCCTATGGAATACATTATGATGCTGACATTGTCAAGATATATACTGACATGTTTAACAAATGGGGTTTGGAATTATTAGATAATACTGTCTCCTTCTATGAGGTAATGGAAACTAGGTTATGTGATGAAGTAAATGTATTAAATGAAAAAATTGTCACTGATTTGCTGTTTGAACAGTATGAAAAGCTGTATTACAAAGTTATCAGTAGGGTAGACCAAAATGTGATGGTATCTTTAAGAAAAAAATCAAAAAGTTGGATAGAGATGTTAAACACTATCAAGCCCACAAAGTATATCCTACTGAAAATTTAGTTTTTCAGGAAGGAGAAAGTGGAAAGGTTAAAAGTGATGGGAATAGTAGGGCAGCACCCAATAATAATTGCAATTTTGAAATGGGCAGTGGGGAACTAGACCCTGAATATTCTGTTGATTTTCAGGATTTTCTGCTTCCCAGACGCTCAAAGAGAATAGCAAATCGCAGACAGGGTGTGTACAAAACTTACAACAGGACAATGCAGTAAAAACAGGAACATGTCAAGTGAAAGGTCCTGTAACTGAAATAGAATGTTTAGATAGCATTCAATACAGTTTTAATGGCTTCAACATATATAATTATTCTGACATTCCCATTACAACAGATCTTTTTTCTTTATTTTCAAAGGGCTTCAGATTTGTTCCAACTAAAATACCTGACATAGCTGGAGTAATGGTTGATTTGCAGTTATATTTAAGAAAATTAAATTTTAGCATCTTGTTTTCAGGGAAGTCCCCTAATGTTGTGTTAAAAGATACTCTTAAAAGAAGTAGCACCTTTAATCCCCCTTTGCATCCTTTGGTTGCTGCTTATGAAAAGTTAGTAAAAGATGACTTATACAAAGTTTGGGGAGAGAAAAGAAGATTATTCAACAACTTAACTTACAATGAGAAAAGTTTATTAAACAATTTGAAGGAAGACAAGGGTATAAGAATCATGACTCCAGACAAGGGTGGTGGTGTTGTTTTATATAGGTTGGAAGACTACATTAATGACATGCAAAGTATTTTATTTATAACAGACAACTACTCTTCATGTTCCAAAAATGAGATAAACATTTCATATAGCAGAATAGATAGTTATCTTTATGAATATTTAATGGACAAGAGAATTTCCAGTGATGACTATGATTTCCTGCTTAATAAATATCCAAAAATTCCGGTGATTTTTGGAATACCTAAGGTGCATAAAAGTTTAGAGAAACCACCATTTAGACCTATTGTAGCAGCTGCTGGTTCTAAAACCCACAATATGGCAGTCTATGTGGATAAGAAACTAAAGCATATTATGAACAAACTCCCCCATTTATTAAAGGATTCGTGGAATTTTTAGAACAGATTAGTAAGGACTTATGGTCAGTGGATACTTCTTTCCTTACTATAGATGTGCAGGAACTTTTTTCCTGTATTCCAAAAAAAGAAGGCTTGTGTCTATTTGAGGAGGTGCTTTTTAAATATTCTTCTTTGACTACTGATGAAAATTTGCTTATATGTGAGCTAATGAGTATTATATTGGAAAACAATTATATATTCTTTGAAGAAGAATATTTTCAGCAGCTTAAGGGAGTGGCTATGGGTGCAGCTTACGCCCCCCTATATGCTAACCTAGTCCTTCTGGGCTGGGAACACAAGTATGTTTTTCAAAATGAGTTGTTTTTTACTAATGTGACCTACTATGGCAGATTTTTGGATGATATTTTTATTTTATGGAAAGGAAGTAAAGAAAAAATAATAGAATTTGTTCAATATTTAAATTCAACTACAGATTATTTGAAGTTTACACATCAGTTTGATGAACAGGAAATTAATTTTCTAGATACTAAGATTATTAAAGATCATAATGGTTTTATCTCCAAAATCTACCGTAAAAACACATTTTGTAACAATTACTTGCATTATACCAGCCATCACCCTATTTACCAGAAAAAAAGTATCATAAAGGGTCAAGCCATAAGAATTGCTAGGATGACAACTGTGAGGGATGATATTATAGCAGAATTTGGAAATTTGAGAGACATGTTTCTAGATAGAGGGTACCCAAGTGACTTTATTGAGCCCATACTTAAGGATGTTCCAGATAAATGGGGTAATACTTATGTACCTTTATTAGGCACTGGTGGGGACAGCATACAGCAAAAATTTATAGAGACAACATTGCAGTCTGTGCCCAATTTTCAGCAAGCATGTGTAGTGCAGTATAATCCTTTATATTCTCAGATCAAAGGAATTCTGATAAGAAATTGGAACATTTTCAAAACTAATACTGATGTTTTTCATACCTTGGGTGAAAAACCCATTTTCTCTACCAAGGTGGGGTTTAACCTCAAGTCTTTATTAGAGACAGGTAGTAGTTGTAGTACTAAACATGATAAAAGATGTGGAAGTAGACCATGTGGGAGGTGTTCCTATTGTTCATATATATTGCAAGATACTTCTATCTCCCTTGATAATAAAAACAAAAGTCATGTTTTCTTAAAAAGTGGTAGTTGTTGTTCCAACAAACTAGTTTATATAGGCATCTGCAGCACCTGTTCCACGTTCTATGTAGACAAAACAGAGAGAATGTTCAAAACTAGAATATATGAGCATCTCTATGATATCAAAAATAAAAAAGATACTAATGCTTTATATAAGCATAGCATTATATGTGATGGTTATTTATGCTTCAAGTTTGGTATACTTGAATTTGTAACTGTTGAAACAAGGGGTGGGGATTGGCAAAATGCATTATACAAGAAAGAGCTAATGTGGCAGTTAAGACTAGCTGCTGATTATCCACCTGGGCTCAATGAGCATATTACTATAATGCCAATTCTCAAAGAGAAGGCAAATCAAATCTAGCAATGTCTATAATGTTTGTTATAACCAAGTGTTATTGTGGCAGTATTTTTGTACTATTTTTGTACTAATTTTGTACTATTTTAAGGTTATGTCATGTGGACATGGTCATTTATGATGAAATTATTTATTTTATCTAAATTAATTCTTGTTTATAACTTCAGTATGTCCTCTTCCCATAAATGGAATTGGTTGGTTTAGAACCAATGGCAGACCAGCAACTTGTATTTAAATGTAAAATTCACAATGGAAGTTTGTTCTGAAGAAGTCATACTTATTGATGAAAGCGCTTAACCTGTTTGTTTTATTATTTTTATATTAAAACTAAGACTGTGGACTCGCAACGCTGTGCTCTTTTAGTTTTCTTGGTTTGGTGTGAGCACTTGTAGTACCAACTTGTTTTACATATATTGCACTCCAGCTAAATGCTCTGCCACTGAGCTATGCCCCCATTTCCCAAGGCTAGCCTTTAACATAGACAAGTAGTACTTTGCTTGACCTGCATTGCAAAGGTATTCCATAGATTGAGAATACATTGCATTAAAAACCTATATCTCCAGTGAGGCTTGATAATTTGTTAGTGTAGAGTTGGACCACTCATATGGGCATTTGTAGAACCACTGGTTTTGTGAAGAAATAGGAGGTCAAAGAGGACTCTGTCTTTCCTGGCTCAAAAAGTGAGACATACAGCACCTTGGAGCAGTCTGTAAGTTATTATAAGAAGAGTTGTGTTACTCTATCTGGATAGCTAAAGGATTTAAAGCCTTTAATTTTCTTGGTTAGAAATCATTGAGACCTATCCAGTTGAGAGATATTCTTAGACTGGTACACACCAAAGAGGGCACTATATTTGAAGATGGTTCTGAAAAGGGAAGAATACACTGCTGAGGTGACCTCTTTAGATCATGAAGTTTTCCCCTAGGAAATTAACTGGCTAAGACTGAAGGAATTCCTGTCTACAGTTGAACATGATGAGAGAACTTTACTTGCTCTTTTTCCTTCCTGGCCAGATTATTTATTTCCAGAAATTGTTAGGGTTCCAGAATAAACCAAACTGTCTGTTCTTTAGGAAGCGAGCTTTTGCATTGTCAAACATTGTTTTGCACTGTTGCCTGATGCTACAGTACTGCACTGCTCATATTTCCTTTGTGAATTCAACAGTGTAACCTTCACTTCTTCTTTCAAACAACCTTACAACTTCAGGAGGTACCACCTGATCTCCAGTGGGATAAAAAGGACTGTTGTTCCATTAATGATATGATGGGAAAATTATTCCTTTTGTGTTAGCAGCAAAATGCTAAACAAAGCTTCTAATGGTGCAATTGCAGTCATACTACTGATTCACCTCAATACATTTTGTAGTCGCTTGAATGTTCCAGAACTGATTTTGCTGTGTTCTGAATGACCTGCATGCAGTTATTATTCTTGTAACTTATTAGCCCTACATGAGAAGACAGTTGGCATGGAGCAATGTTCATTGCAGATCACTTCATCTACTCTTCCCAGTGATGTCTGTTTTGAAAATCAATGTAGATTTAGTTCCAAGGGGTTACTGGAACACAGATTAAGTCTGGTGAGTTGGTTAGCTAGGTAGGAGAATGAGACATCACTGAGTGAATCTGATGAATATTCTGCAAGTCTGTCATCCCAATAATAGTTAAACCATGCATCTGAACTGCAGCCTGGTAATACAGGTAAGGCATCATAGAAGAAATGAGTGTATTAGCAGAATGAGGGAAGTCGCTTGGGGGGGAAATCAAGCAGACCCACCCTGACAATTTGGGGTCATGGCAATGTTGATTGAGGAAGCATATCGTGGGGATGACAATATTCTTTTCTTTAAAGGAAGGACATCACCTCATTCTAGTACCTAATCTGTGACTCTGGAATGGCTGATATTTATATTCAGGGTAGTAAATGGTAATCACTTTGCAAGTTCTAACAATGATCCTGTGATACCCAGAATGCCTGTGATTTTGTTCTCAAACTGGCCTAACAGAGACAGACAATTCTTTCTGATGTTGGTTCCAGTTTCAGTACTTATTAACAGGCCAGAAGATCTTAAGAGTAGAATATCTGTTATCTCTCTGACATGGTTTTATAATATCTCACTATACAAAGTACTAGCCTCAGAAAATAATGTGTATGTATGTTTTATGCACACACATGAACGCACATGTAAAATCTTTAAAAAGAGAGACAGACACACGTGTGCGCACATAGAGTTTTTGCCATCTATATGTCTGAAAGCAGTGCCCATTCCTTGAATTTGTCCCTGCTCATTTTTCCATGGTAATAATAGCACAATATAATGGACAGAATGTGAAGCCAAAATTGGCTGCTGCTTCCAAATGATTGTAATTGTCCCTGATGCCATATAACTGTTGATGGGAGGTGCACTCCATAAGCACAAGAGCACATTTCCAAAATAAAATTTATTTTTAAAAAAGAAATATAATTAAAACCGTACTACCTTCCAGAAACTTGGACTTCCACGGTGGTGCAGCAGTAGCATTGTTGCCTCACAGCAAGAGGTTCTCCTGTTCGATTCCCAGCTGGAGTGCGGGGAGTGCCTTCTGTGTGGAGTCTGCATGTCCGCCCAACGGTTGGGTGGGCATTCGAAAGACATGCGTAAAAGGACGTGCCTTCATTGAAGGTTGGACGTCGAGCTGGCACCTTGGCGTTTGTGAAAATCTACTGCCAATCATTAGCGGACCAGAGTTCTGCTGTGGTGACCCCTAACTGGGAAAAGCCGAAAGACAACAACAACTACCTTCCAGAAACCTGACATGTTGGGATAGAAAATGAGCTCTTTGTAGCAAAAGTAGTGGGCCATATAAGTTTAGTTTCCCTCAGGCATGGGTAATATCGATTATTGCAAAGCTGTAATCAGATTAGACCCTCTTTCCTAGTGGAAACTCAAGGTTCCCACCAATGATATTCAAGTCTAGCCCTGGGATTCATGAAGCTTGCGCCATGCGCAGGCATAGCGTAGGCAGTATAACGCCAAATATGGCCGTCCAGCGATTCAGGTACGATCTAATTCCACGTGCACTACCGGCGTACGCCAGAACTGCGCAGCCCCCGGCGTATGTATGCTAATCACCCCATGTGCAGTGTCGCACCATGCAAATGAAGGCATATAGCGATTCATGAAGTGGTGCAGGCGTAGCGTAAGCCCACAGAAATGTAAACCAAAAAACACGGTTTACATTTTCCCAAACAGAACATCGGAGCTATGGAAGAGGTCCAGACCCAGGTATCACAACGTTAACATATGCCAATGGCGAAATACACAGCCAATGGCATAAGAAAAGATGCACAACACGTAAATAAAAACATTTAATGTCATGTCCACAGTAACACACAGCACAACCGCAGGGCATGTGTGCGGAAGCTGTAACATAAAGAAATTATATAAAAATGTCATAAAATCGCAACGTAATAGAAATCAGGTTTACAGCATAATACACAATGGTAGGCATGGAACACCACAACCAAGGTGCAAGGGTTGCTAAGGGCCTGCGATAGTGTTCGGCGTGGTAACTATGAATTAGTAGTCAATGCCATGCAAATGAGGCAGATAATACTGAATCGCAAATGTCCTGCCGGATGAAGGTTGTACCATACGGCGCAGCGGTATAACACCGAGGAGTGGCTCAGAGGAGATACATGACATCAGCAGAGGGGTGTGCCACCGTAGCAGTAAGCACATTGGAGCAATGCAAATCTGGCCTGTCCATTGCTATGCAAAGCTGCAGGACAGGGGTGGGGAGGAAGGTATAGAATCGGTTAGCTGAGAGCACACATGGTGCCCAAAAGCGCATGTGTACGAGGATGAAAACGTGCCCGAAACCCAGTAATCGGACGCACGCTCCGCAAACAATAGCAGAAACAGGAAGGTCAGGGGAAGAAAAGAAGGAAATGCGGAAGTAGGCTAATTGGAGTACTAATGAGCAATCAACACCAATCAACCCACGAAGGCCAATTGATGGCAGCTGACAAGTCTGCTTGCAGAAACCTGCAAAACAGGATAGGGGAGGCACTGGAATGCAAAGAAAGGAGGGGAGGTATTGGATTGCAAAGAGAGGAGACCTGACACAGCAGAGCAAAGCAAACTGACAGCAGACCGGCAGTAGCACACATAACGCAAGATACGCCAGGTCCAGGAAAGTACAAATTAAAGTAGGCTGCGCGCCAGAAAATGGTAGGTGCAACGTGCAGAAATGTAAAGGGAAGGTCAAGAGGTAATCCACGGCAGGCAAATGTAATTCAACACCAAAGGTACCACAATAGTAGTTCCGGCAGTAAAACACATAAGATACCCTGTAGCTACGATCGTACATACACACCCTATGACATCATCGGTGTTCACAGCACAATAGTATAAAGTGTGAAAGCACCCAACACACACCTGTGTATTCCCAAACACTGCACCATAGGTGTAAACACACGGGAAACTTTTAAAATGTACATGTTGGGAGCTGCCATAGCTGTGATTCATCAGCATGTGTTAGAGACTGACGGTGTTGTGGAGGATGATGCTGACAACCACCGCAGGCCTCGGAGGAGAAGGAGAGTGTTCAGACCAAGGGTAACCTACCAGGGGCTACATGACCTGGAGATAGTAGAGCATTACAGGGTGGACAGGGACATCTTACAGCAAATAGTGGGGCTAT
The DNA here is from genome assembly GCF_019279795.1 of Protopterus annectens. Lineage (NCBI taxonomy): Eukaryota > Metazoa > Chordata > Ceratodontiformes > Protopteridae > Protopterus > Protopterus annectens. Next base: position 1,023,007,383 of record NC_056725.1, read on the forward strand.
GCCGGCCACGCCTGAGAACCAGAAACAACAGAGGGGAACCCATCCCAGTGGACACGAAGGTATGTGTAAGCCTGTGAATACTGGCCACAGGTACCTTTCAAAGGCCAACTGGAGATATAATGGGTATCTCACAGGCATCAGCATCCAGGGTACTACACCAGTTCCTGGATGCCATGTTACCACATGCCAATGAGCAGATATACTTCCCCAGAACTCAGGAGGAGTTGGCCAGCAATATGCGCCACTTCCACAGTGTGGCACACTACCCGGAGGTACTGGGTGGGATAGACTGCACGCACATACAAATCAAGTCACCACCCGGTGAGCAGGGTAGGCGCCACATAAACCACAAGGGATTCCACTCCATCAACTGCCAGATCATGTGCAATGCCCAGGGCATTATCATGGATGTGTGTGCTGGCAGCCCTGGAAGCTACCATGACTCCCATATCTGGCATGCCTCACAGCTGTATCAGGTATTTGTCAGGGGGGACATCCCACATGGCCATCTTGTGGGGGATGCTGGCTATGCACTGGAGCCGTGGATGATGACTCCCATCAGAAATGCACACACACCCATGCAAGAACACCATAATGAAGCACATGCACAAACCAGAATCATCATAGAGCGTGTGTTCAGGATGCTGAAATCATGGTTCTGGTGCTTGGATACATCTGGTGGAGCCTTGCAGTCCTCTCCAGGCACGTGTGCCCACATCGTCATAGTATGTGCCATGCTACATAATATGATTCTGCGGAAGCAACTGCAGCAGGGACAAAATGGTGAAGGCCCTCATAGCCCACCGCAATTGCCAAGGCCATTACAGGCACAGAGGGATTCAGATCATGAACACACTGTGCCAGCCCCAGTAGGCAGACGGAGGCATGCCCAATATGCCTATGCCTTGGCAAAGAGGGAACGTATAGCACATACTCTGACAGTGTAGGCCCCCTACGGACTGACACCTCTCCACCTGCGCACACAGTAAAATGGATGGCACACAAACATGACCACCTGTAAATTGTAATGTATAGGTGGCCCAATGTGTGACTCCTACATAGGCAGCCCTCAAACATTGTAAACACAACAGCCAGTGGAACACGGAATGCCAACACCTGAACAGTACATGAGCCTTACAGCATATGGTGGTGCTGTGTGCCTGTCACGTTCCCCGCCAGATATATATATATATATATATATATATATATATATATATATATATATATATATATATATATATAATATATATATATATATATATATATATATATATATATATATATATATATATATATATATATATATATATATATATATATATATATATATATATATATATATATATATATATAGCTATATATATATATATATATATATATATATATATATTTACACATATGCATATATATATAATACAGATAGAAAGGGCAATAGAGGGATATATGGTGATATAGATGGATTCAGCGATATCTGCAAATATAATAGATAGTTCAACGACATTCATAACACCTTGGAGGTACAAATAAATAGCATACCGCCAACCATGGAATGTGTAACATACCGACATGCATAACCACAAGGCTAAAAGACCGATAGAACACAGTACCTGAACAGTACATCCACGAGTAATAGTATGATGATATGAAGGGACAGTTAGTCACCGGTGTTGCGGTCCACATAGGTACTGTGTTCAACTGTGTCTGTGAGTGCCGTAGTCTGTGTAAGTGTGCGTTGAGGGTGCCATGTGCGTCTCTGTGTGACTGTAATGTGTGTGTGTGTCTGCAACATGTGTTTGTTAGTGCCAAGTCAGAGGCAGATCAGTACGGTAGGTGTGGGTATAGCTAGCCGTAGGCTTACGGTTACTACCTGTCCCACAGTAGGAGGGACAGCCCCACCCTGGGTAGGTGTGTCCTGACATAAAACAGTCCAAAGGGCAAATGTCCGAGATGGTAGGACATAAGTATGTCCCATATATAATGTAACAGTCGTATTTAATAGTTATGCCTATATGTAAGAAACGTAAATGTTACATGCAATATGATAAGTAGCCAAAGTCACACAACAATAGGTATGTAGTGAGGATAAAAGTATGTGCTAACCTGTGTACTGACCATGGCTACATGTTGGCCTGTAAACACCGCTGTGTGTCCCGCAAGTGTCCAACAATGACCATATGAAAAGGTGGCGACCCATGGCAAACAGGCTCTTTTAACAACACAACCACAATGACTGCAAATATCTGGGACAGAAATACAAGGGATAGCTGTCACTTACACATATCCCTTGATAAATCACTGCAATTACAGAGGTATACAAGTAGCAAGCTCACCTGCAGATGATATAGAAACCAATTAACAATGGCCCAACGTACAATCCCGTAACATAAGTCTACTAACTGTTAGCTCTCTAATTAGGGACGGAGCCCACACACATATATACGGATTATGTAGAAATGCAAGGCCCACAAACCTGTATATGCTTTGTACACCCACCGACATCCCCCACACTAGAAACTAAAGCAATACAGTCTGTAATAGCAGCACAAACATCCAGTCAGTCAATTACATCTGCAGAACCCTCAACATACCGTGTGAGAGACACAATTAAAGGCGTCATGCAAAATTGCAGGCGTTGTATAATGGAACAAACAGCCATGTTACAGGTTTTGTTTGCAATACTCCGTTATCAGACATTGGGATGACAGGTACACCCACATGTTGAACCAAATACTCTACTTGTCACACACAATCCACGGGGGACATGAATCCAAACTATACTTGTCTCCATGCATAGCAGTTGCAGTTACACATAACAAAACACAATACAGACCGTCTCCCCGAAGGTAGGGCAAATAGGCACGCCCAAGTGGAGAATCCAATTATACCCCACTGTTGCCACGTAATTGGCGAATGGAGTAGCTGCACAGCTGATATGCAAGTAATTAGTCACTCAGGAACACCAATTGGCGGGATGAATCCACATGTTACAGGTATCGACGTATATAAGGATGACTTGCCAGACATTCAAACCGTATGCTCATACCGAATACCAGTTGAAACACTGTGAGAGAGATAGAAACGAAACGCAGTAACGACAACAAGGTATGTAGAACGCCCGATATGTAAGGTTATGTATAGCATGATCTGTATTAATTAGTTTTACTGTATGTATAGCCTGGTTTGCATTAAGTAAACGTGTCCGCAATGCATAAAGTGAGGAAAGGTATTTATGTAGTGATGTCTTGCTGAGCATACTAACACTTGTAGAAACTGTGCATCCAGCAGTGGGACACAAGGTACACAGCACAGACACCACAGGGGATGCTACATGAGGGCGTTAAACAGAACAATTCCATACAACCCGCCGTCAGTGGTAGGGTATGTCCAACAAGGACGTGTCATAGCAGGGGATAGTATATGTTGATATACTGTCACAGCACGCATGTGTATGGGCATATAACGTTAATGACATATGTAAGGTGGTCCCGCTGTGCAAGTATGCTTTGCATTATGGGATTCTATATGAAATATGTGTAATGTATAGTATTATAGGTAGATATGACAGATATTCTACACAGCATAACAGGCATATCATGCATACCACAGGTATCGTCTATTGGTATGTACAATAACAGGATACATATGGCCTGTAGGTATGGGACATAGTAATAGCATGATAGCTAATCTAAATGGAAGGGCTACCAAGTAACCATGCACAAAGGACATGTAATAGCTTCACAGGTGCATAGTGGGGTACTATGCAGTCTGGCAAGTCCATGTGTAAGCACAACTACAGTGTTCACACTAGTGGCACCTCTCTAGGGCAGTGTCCTGTGAACAGCAGAGCCAGGTGTCACCTGCACCTCTGCACAGTACAGCCACTGCAGTGATCCCAGGCCTACATTTGTCTCCCAACCACCAAGGGAGGTATCACATGAACAGTGCTACTGAGTGTCCCTGAGTGATGTACATAGGACTTATGTTCCAAAGCATGGTGAGTGTCCGGTTTGGGAATGTAACCCACAAGCACATCCTACTCATTGTGGCGTGTGTGCACATATCCATGAGCATGTTGCTCACAGTGGCCTCTGCTTATGTTGTGTATGAGGAGTATATCCATTAATAATGTTGTGGACATGGGCCCTGTCTGATCAGCAGAGGTCACCCCTGAGTATGTAGTATGCAAATGTGTACAGATGTGGTGTCCGTAGTGCAGCCGCATATTTAAACTGTCAGAGCTCAGTAAACATCAGGGCGTGTTAATGTTGTGGCATGTAAAGCTGTAGCTGTTGTGCAAGGTACACCCTAAATGGGGTGGTGTACCCTTGAATGTGTGTAGATGTCTTGAGTTCAGAGGTACAATGGGTGCCTATGTACCAGCTACACACCCAGTACAGATAGCTGTGGCCATGTAGAAGGATATCCATGCCACAGTGGCAATACGGTAACCACAGGAGTGGGTGCAACATATGTGTGTACTGCAAACATGTACAATGTGATATGTATGTAGGGGACTACCATCCATGTGATAGTCAGTGGGTGAATGGTGTAATGCAAAGGTGATGTGCATGCACCTTGTGTCATGCAGCTTGATGCCATGATAGTCATATTATGTATCTATCACAGCGACACCCGTATGGTTGGAGTCAGTATCAGCTGGTGGAGTAATCATGGAGCTTGGTATGCAGGGGTTTGAAAGCTAGGCAGGGAAAGTCCCCTGTGCTAGCCTGTTCCACAGGGAAGCATATACTGAACATCAGGGGCCCTATGACTGAGGAACGTGGTATGCCAAATGTACCTGACATGTAGTAGGTACTATGGTATGCTGGCCTCACTGTGTGTCCTGTCCATGAGCCACATAGCATAACATCCTGAGACACAGGGTACGATGTGCAGGTGGATGTGTATGTTCTCAATACCAGAATGGGGAATGGTGCTGAAAGGCAATGAGAGGACAATGTAGGATGTGTGGACTCCCGTACCATCAGCAACTGCCCTGGTAACTGTATGAAAGGAGTCCACCATGTGTAGGGGCCATGCTCTGGCCCTAACAAGCCCAACCCGGGTGGCAACAAAGGACGGGAGCCCAACAATGTTTCTGTGAATGACGTCCTTGATGATATGCCCCATAGCCATGCAGAACAGTCCAGTCAGGTGTGTAGGACTATAGTCCCACTCGTGCATTGTGGTGCCATCTGTGTGTAGTGTGATAAATGCTGCTGTGTGCCATTCAGGGGCTACAATGTCTGAAACAAGGCTATTACTGAATATGGTGGCCCAGTGGGGAGACATGTAATTCAGAGGTTGGTGGACATCACAGCCTGGGATGTTGGAAGGTGACATGGGGCCAGTGTCCCAGGACATATAGAGTGTAGGTCAGTACTGTGTAGGTGTGAAATTAGGGACACCACAATGTTCATGTATGGATTGCGGCCCTGTAGTGAGTGAGAGGGTGTAATGTCAGCATTGAATCCATCCTCCAGCATGTTGCCAACAACACCTGGGTCTGCAATGTTCCTGAGTGACTGTTGTATGTGACAGCAGATGTGGGTGTTGCCATCGACTACTGACATACCACCATAATGACTGGTGGTACACCCCGGAATGTGTGGCAGTCATGTTTACATAGCTATTCTTGGAATATGTGATGAGGGACCCTGTGGCCCCACCATGGCTGACCAGTGAGCCACCGCACACATGGGAATCTGCACCACTGTGCAACAGCCTACACCTGTTGTTGTACATCATATGTCCATGGAACATGACCAGCAGAGTGGCGTCTGTTATCTGGTGTGTACCATCATGGCTCCGTGTGGAATAGCATGATCCATGCAGTTGTGTACATGCTAATGAAGTGCACTGGGGTATGTGTCAGCATTTGTATGTGCATTGTCCATCTGCACGGGTGTCATGATGTTAACAACCGCTGTCAGCAGACGTCTGTAGTAGGTGTTGTAGTACTCATGTACTGTGTATGCTGTGATGGGTGTGGTGCCGGGATGTGGCTAACAAGGTCGATTAGCATATGTTCGGAATCCACCAATGAGGGGATAACCCCAGGTGTGTAACACCAGTCACATGGTGGTAGTGTTCATGCCAAGGGTAATGTAGGTCTTGGAGGTGGTGTGTATGGGTTGATCCAGCAGAGCGGAGGGTATGACTCATGGATGTGTCGGTACATGAGTGGCTATCCCAGTGAAGTGTGGGGTAGTGTCAGTCACACATCAGTAGTAGCTGTCTGAGGCCCACTGTCCACTATACCAACATAGAAAGTATGTTACCCGTGGAGTATGATGTTGACTCTGTCGCTTGTTACAATGTGTATAGCGGTCCCAGACACAGTTAGTTGCACGTGGAGCATCTCTGATGCATTGTGCTAAGTAACTTGCCAGGATGTGTGCAAAACATAGTGGGATATGGGAACCCCTCAGCTGTGGGTGTGCCAGTCCAGGTATGTGCCTGAAAGGTATGGTCTGTCTATAACCTGTCATTGCAGGTGTGCTCTGCAGAGCCTAGAGGCAGGTCATAGTCACTGCAGAGATGTTTGAGTGGTGCATTATAAGGTGTGCCTTGCCTGCGTGCATCACAGAGGAAGATGCAAGCATTGTGTCACATGACCCCATGTCGTGCCTGCCAGTTACCGTCCTGCCGGTGACAGTTATTGGAAACTGTGCAAGACAGGCAGTATAGAAGCAGCAAGAGCCTTACATGTGAGCTGTACTCCCAGGGCTGACAGGTGCAAGTCATCTGTGCCACTGCATTGTGTTTGACCAGGTCAGTCATAGCGGACAGATACCAGATGCCTGTGGAATGATAATAGGAGCATAGGCAACTGTTGAAGTGACACAGTCGGTCATTGTACAGTGGTATCATGTCCGGACGAATGCAAAATGCTCCCCAGGGCTTGGCCCACACCCTCAGGGCTATAAGACTGGTGAGCTATTGCATGTCCCTGCACACGTAGTCTGTGAAGTGGCATCACAGGGCAGTCACACTAACATGGAGAATGACAGTCATATCGTACCTGGTGAGGTGTGGCATGGGTGCATAGGTTATGTCGCAGAAGCAGTTACCCGACAGCAAGATGTAAGCGACTAACGCCTTGTGTAGCCTGCTGTGTGGAACTGCAGTGTGACTCCCTACAGAGTCATCTATGACTGGTGTGTTGTGAATGTTATAACTCACTATTGGCTGTATGTGATGGGCACACATGAGTCTGTGGGCTATAAGCTGGTGATGTTGTCTTCCATGATGTGGGCTACCTCTGGTGCCTACAGTAAGTATGGAGACGTACTGCACAAGTTGTCCTTGTAGGTGTGGCCAGTGGTGTAGATCATGTGAGACTATGTGATGGGTGGGGTGTGTTGCGAATGTTACACATCCCCAAATGACTGCCAGGTGCAGTCAGGGTTGGTGACAGCATTACCCCCAGCTATAGCTGTCAACCTCCTGTCCCCAAACTGAGGAACATTAGCCCTCACACTGTGCAACAAATGGGCAAAACGTGGAACACTTACAACTGGTTTACTAACAGCTTCAACTAGGAAGGGCATATGATGGCTAAAATAGGCTGGTTTTATGTATAAAAAAGATATTCTAATGAATTAATATGATTCCCATCTATTTAGCCATGGCTAGCAGGTAAACAATTTACAACAATGAATGTGTGACAAACCCTTCCAATGTGGAACCTTGAGGAACATGCACCTTTTAGAACCCCAAATGAGGTACGTTCCTCATAATGAGGTACACCTGAGAGCTATGCCCCCAGCACGGCTGCAGAAGTGTATTCCCCACAGGCTGTAGTGCCGTATGTTGGGATGTGAGCATTGAATGTGTACATGGGACAATTGCTCTTTTGCCACATGTACGACATATCCCTCATATAGACAGGCAGTAGCACTGGTACGTGACAGTTGGACATGCCTGTATATACAACCATGTCCCACAGGATATGTGCGTTACGTGTGTACAACAGCTGTTGTACCATAAGCAAGCTGGGAAGTGTAGGACAACCAGTGTACCTGTGGGAAATGGTGTGGAATGGGTGCTATAGTAATCAGTAGCTCATGACATGCTCACAAGTTCTGAACAAGTGCCTAGCATGACCATACAATACAGATAGGGTGTTGGATAATATCAACCCACAAGTGGTGATGACAGTCATTTAGGGTGGCACTGCACTATAACCCTGCTGAGTATGGTGTGCATGTCCATGAACCATTAGCACTGTAGATGTTAGCAGTGCAGATGTACAAGACAGCACGGATATTTGATTACAAATACCTTTGCATGTCACAGGAGTGTTCCACCAGTGGCCTGTTGACAGACTCACAACTACAAAAGGTGTAAGAGTGACACGTGCACAGCACACCAGTCCCAGCTACAGTAGAACAGGGTTAATGTGTTGTACCCCACCCTCATTGTAGTCCATACCACACAGACAAATGTTAGGCATCTGTGTATGTAAGGCTGTGAATGGCCATGACCTATCAGTATAGCTGTGTCAGTTTTGTGAACAACATACAGAATGGGCTGTGTGGGTGAGGTGTGTGACATATGTGCACAGTCTGATGGATGATACCAGCAATGTCACCGCTAGGTGAACATCCCTGTACCCATAAACTACTACCTAGGCTGTGGTCAACATTATGGACACTGTGTAAGTGATGGTGCTGTGCAGTGCACCCCCTGACATGGTGATGTCTCCAGGCCCCTTAGGTAGTCATATGAGGTACCCATGTCATGTCAGGTTGCCATCCACGAGCACGGAGATCACTGGACAGGCATATACAGCACTGTGGTGACCAATATTGGATCACATACCACCTGTAAGGGGTAATGGCTATGCATGGATGTGTGATACCAGCCTTCACAATCCTCACCTCCACTATGCAGCATGCTGTCTACCTTGCAGAAGGACATCTGCTACACCATGATGATGGACATGCTACATGTCCATATCCTGATCTATAAGACATATGTCATGGACATCCACCGTCCTAATACTAGGATCGCCACAGGCTGGACAGATCCCTGTGCCATATATGTGACATACTCCCACCATACCATGCAACCCTGTCCATCAAAGCTGCACATGTCATCCCAGTCATACATGGTGTGATGGCCACATGGTAGATGTACTATCAACTGACTGGATCAGTAATGTGGCACTGATGCACCTTGCGGTGGCACAATGGCTGTCTGTTACAGCTTGGAAACCGTGCCCGCAGATGCTATGGTTGATAACCATTCCTGCGAATGTTGTCTGACTAGCCATTGTCCCATGTCTATCACATGTGCAATACAGGTGATCCGTGGCAGGATGTTGAACAGTTGTACAGTGCTGTGTAGATGTATATGGCAAAACACATGCATGTACAGGTGTCCATGCGTATGTGTGCATTGTCACTGCTCAAGTCCATTACGGCTGTGTCTGTGTTGATATGTGACATATACACAGCATCCAGGTCAACAGTAGTACCGTGGACACATCCAGGCATGTGCAGATATGTAAGAACACAAGTGCAGGCAAATAGACATGCCCACAGCAAGACAGCATTTACATGGAGTATGAACACTGTAATGAGGTGACACACATATATGGTGATGATATCCAATGAATAATGGGTGTGACATGTGTGACACAAACACGTCAGTCATGTCAGTGTCATGATGCTTTGCAAAGATAACTGTGCAGATGTAGTAGATGTCATAGAAATGTATGTGCAGCAGTAGCTCAGTACATCTCTGAAACTGTGACCTGTCACCATCATTATGTCTTACAGATAATGCCCTGTACACGCCTCCCAGCTTACATCCGCCAGGAGGATGATGTCCTCATCCCACAGCTCCATGACAACTATGACTTGTTGTTCAGCCATGTGCCACAGCAAGCCCAGCAGCGGGATGACCTGTGGCAGGATCTACGCAGGAGGGTGAACGATGTGGGTGGCCATAACCACACCTACCAGCAGGTGCGCAGACACTGCACAGACTTGATACGACATGCAAAACAGCGTGCCACTGCAATCGCCAGGGAACAAGGTGGAACAGGTGGTGGGCCACCAACCCAGCCCCCACTCACACACACCGAGAAGCTACTGGCCAGTCTGGGGACACCCAGGGAACAGCATACAGAAACACTAGCTGCCATCGTGGAGGTGGGTGTCTCCCAACCAATGAGCCTGGAGTTGCCTGGTAAGTCAGTACTGCACATATGGCTATTATATCCCATGTAGTTGCATGTGTCACTGTACATTATGTAAAGTAACAACATATGCAAGGTATGTGGACACACATGCTGCATACTACAGTATGCTACGTTGTGTACGCACACATGTGCATACTATATGCTATTACACAGGTGAATGTGTTCACATGCACAGTGCAACCTGTGGCTGTCATACAGTCATGGATAATGTTCATACTGGTGTGTCACCCCTATACAGGTACCTCTGGCGTGCCGCACAGACATGAGTCCGTTGCAGGTGAGACTGTCATCAGTATCAGGCATGTTACAGTGTAGATCTATTTGCCATGTGGCCACTTAACACTTGCACACCTGATGTTTGTTACAGTCATGATATGCAGGTCGCACCACCCTTCATTCATACAGGCCACCCATGTGCAATATATACAAATGTAATGATACACCGACTTGAAACCACAGTACTTGTCATTGCGACATGTGTGGTCAGCTGTGCATACAACGGTGGAGGTGTTCTACAATGGAGGCATATGTAGTATGCATTGGAACAACATGTGTGGTACGCACACAGTACCACACAGTGAGCTGTGATATGGGCAGCCCACAGGTGTCACCATTGTGTCATATGCCCCTGCATTGGGTGCACACATTGTGATGTGCCACCTGACATGTCCCAGACATGTAGTGTTCTGTCTGCAATATTGTCACACTATCGCATGATCTATACCCCACATACTAAACATACAACCCGTTGTCTGCATAGCCCTGTGGATTGTGACATATCTGACATCTATGGGTGTATGTCATGTGGGACAACACAGACATTTGAGATAGATGCCCATCACACACAATTGGCCAACACATGTGCACACATGGCCATGGGGGATGGCCAGAGACATGTAGCCACACAGTACTTGGGATGTGTATACACCCTGTTGCACATTGTCCACACATGGTCCAATTATAGCCTTAGTTGACTGATTATACAGTTGATGTGGTACACTGGACAACCTAAAAGCCTGTGCACAGCTACTGGAGGTGTCACTGAAGTCTACCATATACGATCTGTTGAACATCATGACTGTGTTGCAGTTATGGCTATGCAATGTGTACATATTATGCATTCTACAGCAACATAGATGCCTCATGATGCCATGCAATGGCACAGTGTCTGTACTTCACACTGTATAGCAATGTAGATAGCTCACACTACCCTCCCATGCTCATGCACATTTGCTAAACATGCATTCTATCTGTAGGGCATACACACAACACTGCAATGTGAAGCCCATTATGATGCTGTACATGTGTCAGGACACCATTGTGTCAGATATGTATGCATGTTAATGCACATGTCAGCAGATTACATGTCAAGGTCATGTCACCATGTGTACTGTTATCCTTGTCTAGGCCACATGGTGTATCACGGGGATGCATGCATACTACCATGATTGTGTGAACTGCATGGCTACTGATATGACACCTGCTTGCTGTAGTGTGCACCCCAGGGAGGTATGCTTACTAACACTATTAATGTCTGAGCTGCATGCCCTCTGCTGTATCGCAGGCATGCTGCATGCCATCTGACAAATCACATGCATGGTGTGTCTGTGTGTGTCTGTGTTTGTGTGTGTGTGTCTGTGTTTGTGTGTGTGTGTCTGTGTTTGTGTGTGTGTGTGTGTGTGTGTGTGTGTGTGTGTGTCTGTGTGTGTGTGTGTGTGTGTGTCTGTGTGTGTGTGTGTGTGTGTGTGTGTGTCTGTGTTTGTTTGTGTGCATGTGTCTGTGTTTGTGTGTGTGTGTATGTGTCTGTGTCTATTGTACTTTACAGTATTTCTTTGCATTCACAGGTGATGTAGGTGCGTTACCCTCCTGCAGTCCATCTGATGTTAGTGTCCCCACAGATACTAGCGGTGATGAACATATGCATGAGGTACAGGCAGGGTTGTCAGGGGCTGAATCTGTGCCAATGGTTACCATCCCAGCTATGTCCCCCTCTTCCCCGCACACAGTTCTGCTGCCAACACATACCGCATCACCAGTGGCCATAGAGGAAGGACAGTCAGCATCTGTTAGCATGGAACAGGAACGTGTGGTGGCTACAGAAGGTGTGTCTACACACCATGGTGTCAGTGTAATGATTGCAGATGTGGCACACAGGCATGTGGCTGGTGCTGCTCGTAGGAGGACCTCTGGCAGACATGCACCTGCAGGACAGAGCACAGCAGTTGGTATCACCAGACGCATGTTCCAGACTGTAATGGCGGCACAGGCATGTGCTGAATGGCAGAACAGAGAAGGGCAGAGGCTGCAGAGGGCTGCTATCCATACCCTAAATGACAACATCCAGGCATTGGCAAATGCTCAACAGCAGATTGCTAATGTTCTGGATAGGCGATTAGGTGAAATGGTCAGAATCCTTGACCGAGGCATGGCAATCCGCGAGCGGGAGCTGTCTGTGCTGGAACATCTTGTAGGAGTGAGGCGTAGGCCACGTGGACGTAGGCCGGCAACACCACCTAGTGTAGGTCGATGTGAGCGTGCCACCTCACATGCCCGCTCCCATAGTGCCAGTAGCAGTAGCAGTGCAGCTGGTGCTGTGCTGTCAACACCAGGGCACAGCAGGCCACATGGACGTGGCCCTGGACATTCTCAGTGGGGACACGGTTCCAGCGGACATGTGTCGTCAGACAGTAGCCACTCTGTACCTCCACCTGGTAGTACCCATGCAACCCCAGGCAGGCACAGGTCACGTGTCCATGGACGGACACAGTGAGCTCTACAACCTGCTCTGTACAATCTGGGGCTGTCAATTATACCCCGTATAGGCCTCACAAATGGCAGAACTGTGTACACACATACACGCACACAGCAAACACAACTGTAGGGCTCCACAACATCCACATGCATTCTGCACAGACATGTCCAGTCAACTCACCGGCCCTTACAGACACACATGATGTTATCCATTGGTGCAGTCTATGCCCCTGGCAAACATATCACCCTGTGCATATGATGAAGCCTGTGCCGCATCCCTGTCATCCACACCATCGGTGCAGGGTTATGCACAAATATTCTGATGCACAGGGTGAACAGCATAGTGAGAGGTGTATGTAATATTACCTGTGTATGCATATTGAGGGATGTTTATGTTGCAGTGGTTGTGTGTAAATACTGAGAGATGTGTATGTAATATTGCCTGTGTATGCATAGTGAGGGATGTGTATGTTGCAGTGGTTGTGTGTGAATACTGAGAGATGTGTATGTGACATAGGTTGTGTACTGTCAGCATGCACCGGTCATACCATGTAGTGCAGGTGCAGCATGCATTGTGATGTGTTCACGGTATGTGTCTCGGTTACATCTGTAGCACCATGTTGGTTGTGATACCCTGGTTCCCTCCTATGGTGTACATGCATGTGCCTACAGGTAGCAGTGTTTGCAGTCCCCCACGTGTAACTGTGGATTACTCACAGGCACTTCTGGCAATATCAGCATGCTACATGTACCCTCAACCTGACTGTTGGAAACACCAACATGACACAGATGTCCACACATACTGCACCTGGCGATGTGGTCAGTGCCACAGGCTACACTGGACAGAGACGTGACATACATAGCAGGACACATTACAGGTATGGTGACATGGTGCAGGGGTTGTACACAGCGGTCTGGCCAATGATGTTGTGAGGTGTCACTTGGTAGCTGGAGGCCACACTGTGCAGCAGTAGGACCCTGTAACAGTACGGGAACATGGCCACATTCATGGGGTGTACACCACTATAACGCACACCCCATAGTGTGCAGGTGGGGACCCTTGCCTATGTGGTCATCACCCTCACAGTACTATGCACCCACACGACGTGTCACAAAGAAGTAACATGCACAGGTAGCCAGTATGGCTGGGACCTATGGCATCAACAGGGTAGTGCAATGCATCACCATTACGGGTTAGTCACCACGTGGGGTTAGTGATCATTTCTCACCGTATATTAGCATACACCCTCACACCAAGCACCAGACATACATACAGACACACACACACTGTGGTGACCAGGCATGTGTATACGGACAGCCGACGTGTGTGATGCACCACACCGGCCGACGTCATGCTTCCCACACTGATGTATGTACAGATCTCTACAACGGTGTACAAGGATGTGTAACAACTGGGACATATTCCCTGTGATATCTGGCATCTCTGGTCACACATTCAGACACACATGGCAGTGCTGGGAATGATACACCTGCCATATGATGACATGTTTGATAGACATGCAGCGGTATTGATTGCATTATGTGTACCAACGCTATATCTGGCAAATGTGCTGCTATATGCACATGGGAGGTTGTAGGTGTTACAGGTGCCATGTGACATATAGTTGGTAACACCTGACCGCTGTGTATGCATTATGTCAGCACCGTCACATAACAGTGACATAGCGTACTGTTTGCACATGGCATGATAGGATGGTGTGTGACACAACTGTGAGCCACCCCTGCACACATACATCTACACAGGTGGTACACCACGTTATGTACACACATCCCTCCATATGTGCTGTTTGTATTTCACCGTATACAGGTGTCAATGATGGGTCTGCATTGCGACTGCATGTCGTAGGTAGGTGCAACTATGTTACGGACATCGGCCACTGCACATGCATGGTTGCTGCATGCACAGTACAGATGTCACATGTGTCTCCTGTTGCCATGTTTGTATGCATTGCTATTGTTGGACATGTGTGTTGACATACATAACACATGGACTGTGGTATGATATCATGGGTGTCACAGGCGACCAGTACAAGGATATGTGTCCCAGTCAACATTGCTACCCCCTGTAGTGTGAGCATTCAACAGACATGGGCCCACCTTCCATTCGCGTGTGTAGCATTGATTAGGCCACTGTTATGCACGAGGTACATCACAGGCTATGTATGTATGTGTTGTGTGTGCAGTCCATGCACACATCCACACAATCACATGTATGACATATCCATACATGTGTTCATTGGTGTACAGCAACAGTCAGGTGTCACAGCTGTGTAAGGGCCGTGGTATGTCTTGAGCCAACCTGTGCATGTATACTGGTATCATTGCAATGCATAACACCTGTTGGATTCCTGTTGGTAAATGTGTACTCTGCACAGCTGGTGTACACCTCTGTACAGCCCAGTGGTCATGTGTCACATGGTGTTGTGGTACTGTAACGCTGTGTAGTGCTGCACCAACGACATGGTGCTGACTTGACAGCTACAGTGTACACTGCAGTGTGTACGTGTGTGACCTGCACCTGTGACAGCTGTGATGGCAGCTGTGTGTGTACAGGTCACTGCATGTGTGACCGCCCTGTGCGTGAGGACAGTTATACCTTCCTCTGCCCTTCTGTGTGTACACTCCATCTGCATGCACGACAGGCCTTTGCAACAGCTAAGTGTGTGAGCATGCCCAGTATGCTGTTGTGTAGATGGACAAACAGTACAGTCCATGTACACAGTTGTATAGATGGACACATGGTACAGTCCAATCTGAGACCTTCCGTGTTTACACTCCATCTGCATGCAAGACGGCCCTTTGCAACAGCTAAGTGTGTGAGCATGCCCAGTATGCTGTTGTGTGGATGGACACACAGTACAGTCCATGTACGCAGTTGTGTAGATGGACACATGGTACATTCCACATTGCGCCCTTCCATGAATAGACTCCGTGTGCATGCAAGATGACCCTTTGCAACTGCTAAGTGTGTGAGCATGCCCAGTACGCCATTGTGTAGATGGACACACAGTACATTCCACACTGCGCCCTTCTGTGATTAGACTCTGTGTGCATGCAGGATGGCCCTTTGCAACTGCTAAGTGTGTGAGCATGCCCAGTATGCCGTTGTGTAGATGGACACACAGTACATTCCACACTGTGCCCTTCCGTGATTAGACTCCATGTGCATGCAAGATGGCCCTTTGCAACTGCTAAGTGTGTGAGCATGCCCAGTACGCCGTTGTGTAGATGGACACACAGTACATTCCAAACTGCGCCCTTCCGTGATTACAATCTGTGTGCATGCAAGACGGCCCTTTGCAACTGCTAAGTGTGTGAGCATGCCCAGTACGCCATTATGTAGATGGACACACAGTACATTCCAAACAGACGTGTGATACTAAGCATGTGGGCATGGCCATTGACATCCTGTATAGCCATGGTGGTCATCCAGGCAACAGATGTCCATTTTCAATGTCACGATGGATGCCTACATTGAACACACTGGTTGCTGTCTCGAAGGGTGTACTGTCTGTGGTGCATCCCGTATCTATTTAGTGTTGTAGTGCTCCGTAGATATTTAGTTGGCCCGATGACAGCACTGCCGTGTTTGTCTACGTCTACCTTGGGACAGTAATATGCTTTCAGACTGCTCACTCTCTAAACATTCCCTATCAGCATCTCTGCCTTTGCGGATGATGTCACCCACCTAGAAGTATGCCTCTGGGAGTGCTGTGTTCAGTAATCTCGGTAGCGCATTCTGTAAATGCGTAATGCTGTAGTGTGATAAGGTAGTTAGGTGTATGTTCAACTCCCGGCCCTGCCAAGTGTGTGTGTGTGTGTGTGTGTGTGTGTGTGTGTGTGTGTGTGTGTGTGTTTCCATCTGCCTGGGGACACAGTAATGCTTTTAGATGCCTCACAACACATACATTCCCTATCGGCATCTTTGCCTTTGCGGATGATGTCACCCACCTAGAAGTATGCCTCTGGGAGTGCTGTGTTCAGTAATGTCTGGTAGCGTTCTGTAAATGCATAATGCTGTAGTGTGATAAGGTAGTTAGGTGTATGTTCAACTCCCGGCCCTGCCAAGTGTGTGTGTGTGTGTGTGTGTGTGTGTGTTTCCAGCTGCCTGGGGACACAGTAATGCTCTTAGATGCCTCACAACACATACATTCCCTATCAGCATCTTTGCCTTTGCGGATGATGTCACCCACCTAGAAGTATGCCTCTGGGAGTGCTGTGTTCAGTAATCTCGGTAGCGCGTTCTGTAAATGCGTAATGCTGTAGTGTGATAAGGTAGTTAGATGTATGTTCAACTCCCGGCCCTGCCAATTGTGTGTGTGTGTGTGTTTCCAGCTGCCTGGGGACACAGTAATTCTTTTAGATGCCTCACAACACATACATTCCCTGTCGGCGTCTTTGCCTTTGCGGATGATGTCACCCACCTAGAAGTATGCCTCTGGGAGTGCTGTGTTCAGTAATCTCGGTAGTGCATTCTGTAAATGTGTAATGCTGTAGTGTGATAAGGTAGTTAGGTGTATGTTCAACTCCCGGCCCTGCCAAGTGTGTGTGTGTGTTTCCAGCTGCCTGGGGACACAGTAATGCTTTTACATGCCTCACAACACATACATTCCCTATCGGCGTCTTTGCCTTTGCGGATGATGTCACCCACCTAGAAGTATGCCTCTGGGAGTGGTGTGTTCAGTAATCCCGGTAGCGCGTTCTGTAAATGCGTCATGCTGTAGTGTGATAGGGTAGTTAGGTGTAAGTTCAATTCCCAGGCCTGCCAAGTGTGTGTGTGTGTTTCCAGCTGCATGACAACAGTACATTGCTTTTACAGTATTCACTCACCATAACATCTGTGCGGCGTCTTTGCCTTTGATGCCGCTGTCTACAGGCTAGATGTATGCCTGTGTGATTTCCGTGATCCACTACTCACTGTTGCACGTTCTGTCACTGCATAATGCTGTTGTATGGTACAGTGGTTACGTTCGTGTTCTGCTCACAACCCTGCCACATGTGTGTGTGTGTCTGTGTGTGTATGTCTGTATCTCTCACTCTAGATATATATATAGATATATATAATCTATTTTCTGCCCATAACTCTGCTCTTGCATGGACAGCTGACTGTTTCATGTATCGCATATTTGCATAGCTTTCACATACCAATGGGGTATGTTGCAAATCCCAACATTGTCCATGCAACGTCCATGTTACGGGCGGTGTTACACGCCCTTACAGGCGTTTTCTGTATATCTTGGCAGACATCTATCCTTGCTGTACTCTCACTGTACTCGTACACGCCGGAGGCTTCATGTATCATGGCCTAGTTTTGCTGTGTGTATGTCTATTTGTGCTGTGTGCATGGCTGTGGGTATGTCCCACTATCATCATTTGTAAAGGTGACAGCCCTATAGGTACTTCTTGTAGACTGCTGTGTCATTTGACATGTCAGCACATACCTGCGGACAGTACTGAACGTCCTACTGCAGCGCATTTCATACCTTCTGCGTTATCTTGCAGTCGATAATGCTGTTTCCTCACACATGTATCTGTTTCTGATCATACCACTCCACCTCCTAGAGCAAACTTCTTGACAAGGCCTTATCTGATAGTGGGACACATAGGGGCAGTATTGACATGTTGCTCTTACAAACGTAGATAGTTGACACAATAATAGGTTTTGCATTAGTATGGCTTTTCTGACAGATTTGGTGTCTTAAACACACATGTTTGTCATTATTTCATGACTTCAGTTATCAGGAATGTGCCAGAATGGTACTGATGCTACATGGAACACACCAAACATATGACGCAGAACTCTGCACATTCTGCGTAAATCTGTACAGTTGCGGAGTATGTGTCTGATACAAGATATCAACTTTCTGACACCAATACACACACTGTATGGCAGCATCATAGGCCACATGCCATTACATTTATATTGCAGGACACACCCACCCAGAGAGTTGTATTCCTCACACAGGCCAACAGCTGCTTATCCACACTAATTAGTCTATCATGTACCTTATATGTGCGCCGGTATTTGCGCTTTCCGTCAGTGGCAGAGCTCACATACGAGTATGGGGGACTGGACATTGTTACGGTGACACTGCATGACACCCTGAGGGACACATTACTTTTGTGTCTATTAACCTTCCACATTGACATTCACAGGGCATACGTTGTCATTCACATTTGTCAGAGTACATGTGTATGACTTGTACATGTTTTCTCATTTGTCCTGATGACTTTCTTCTCACCTGTCCACCTAGTATCACTAGTTCTGTACATGTATTTTGGACAGGTTACCTTCATACCCCTAACCTGTACACATTATGGGTAAACACCCTGACATTTGACCTTTGCCCTTGTTACATTTGTCATAGTAATGTGCCTTTCTGGTAAATTGCTGGCAAGGCATTACGAACTGTGCGGTTAGATAATAGTGACTGACATTTCTATTACATGATTAGTAACACTCATAACATTCGTATTCCTGGCTACGCCAGTATTCTCACAATGTTCTGACTTTGTCTGGGGTATATCTAATATAGTCTCTATTTGTATTTCATGTACTATGCCTTAGTGCAGCTGTCTTATTCTGACAGTTTGCCAGTTATGGTTACCATCTTGGTCGTACGCATGTCCATCCATGATAATCGCCTACATGACACTGATATAGGGCCCTACATATTCCCAAAATGGTTTACGCAATATCCAGTGGATGGTTTGCCCCATTATTGAGAATATAGGCATGTGCTATACCCACATCACTCCCATGGTGGGCCTCTGAAATCTCTGCCAAACAACACCTAGGCCCATTTCTGCATACCCATGATTCCCATACCTGACAACCCTCTACAGTACCCATTACACATGTTTAATGTGAGTGGTACTGAAGTGTGGAGACACTTATATGCACTCCCCACTCTCCGGATATCAGTTCGTACATCATACATTCTATCGACACATGTGTCATCACCCTTGCACCTGCTACTGTTGCATATACAGCTATATCGTGTTTGCTGAGGTCACTTATTTTGCATCAATGTCGGTTGACACTACGTATGGATCAATTTTTGGGGTCCTGCAATGGACACCTATATGCATGTTTAAAGTGTAGAACTTGCTGGACTGTCACTTTCTGGCCAATGGTTTGGAAGGCAGCGGTTTATTCACCTTTCGTGCATGTCTGTTTGTCTACCCATATTAGCTATAACGTGGCCTATTTATGTACATATGTCATATCTACGGGACATATGTTTGTTGTGTATACATATATACATGTACAATCCTCATTTCATAACTTGCTTTGGTTTACATCTGTGGATTATGTGTATACACATATATCTATATCCATACCATACCTTTCCACTATACAGATTGTCGCAGAGTGTACAGCTGGTTGCCTCTTTATCTTCGGTGTATTTTACATAAACCTGTGTCTATCTGGCAATGTAGTGGCATTTCATTTGAGACTTATGGTGGGAAATACTGGCAAGCAGTTCAGGTTACAACTGCATACCCTTCAGAGAATCCATGCTACTGACACACCCGTTATTCTATCCACTTTCTATGTTTGTTCTGGCACATATCTGGGGTTTGTCCCTATTTGTACCGGAAGTTTGCATGCCTTTGTCCACTTTCATACTTTATGGGGTTAACAGGTTTGAGCCATGTATATCTAATGTGGGGGAAACAGCATTCATTTACTATGCTGTGAGCGGATCACACACGCACAGGCGCACTTGCATTTCCTTATTGTGGGTTACGCGCAGGTGCACATGCATGTCCTTATTGTGGGTTATATATGTTTACTAAGTCTTTGTGCTTACGTGGGCTTTATTACTTGTGACAGTACCAGTATATTATCTGTAATCCGGTTAACGGACGTATGCGAAACACACATTCACCTTTACATATTTAAATGTCTGTACAGCACAGACGCATTCATTACACTTTAACATTAAATGTGCTGTAGTCATAGTTGAACCGGGACTGCATTCACGTTGGCCGGATGCTGTAACCACTATACTTTTGGTGTTCTGACTCATTTATATGCATACTCATAGTACATAGCTACGTTAACATATGCCTCACCTCTTCACTTATGACACAGGCATCCATTCTCCTGCTGGGAAAAATGCGGTACTACATGTTACACATTCCCTATTCCCTACTGCTCTGGACCCAAGCTGCATATTTAATCACTGCAGGGATATTCAGAACCCCAAGGCTTATAGTCCTGACACATACAGGTCTTTAATTGTCAGGGTGTTCATGTGGTGATCTGGGTTTAGGCTTGTCCGCCTGGTGAACGGAACTGCCCTGACCATGTTCAAATGTCAGACAAAGCACATGGACAGGGTTTGTCCATTTTAAACATTTTATCTGTGTTTACAGACACAGGTGTTTGGGCACCTGTCAGCAGCTTATAATGTTGGCAATACATAATATGGGTGGGGTGGTTACAATACATAATCCACGGTGAGTGGTGTTCCCATTCACATTTGACTATTTCCTGTATTCATTCATACGAGGATTATTATTTTGCACATGACTTAACTATGAATTAACTACAGGTATGCAGTAGTACAGTCAACATATGTGAAGGTTTGTTACAGTATAAATGTATGGACCTCTGTAATACTCGGGGACTACCCCACATCCTTCACAACATTTCATGCTAATGTACATACTATTATTCTGTGAACTTTCGAAGTTTGTGGGAGCAGTAATTACATCTGTCCCTATTTGTCCACCCATCCTTTTAGGCTTTGTCCAGATTTTGTTGCTGTAATAGGTTGAGAGGTGGTGTCGGTATGTGATTGAGTTGAATATATACTGTCGATAATTCAGTGGGGAGTAGGGTTACCACCTGTTCCTCTTTGTGAGGGGAAGTCCCACTTTGAACAGTTGTGTCCTGCGACGAAACCTAAGACATGGCAAATGTCCTGTGATTTTAAGACAAAAGTATATTTCTTATTTTCTTTACTAGTTGCATGATGCAGGTATTTTGTATCTGGAACACATAACTATTATTTGGGATAGCATAAGCTATTCAAATGCTATGAAATAAGCTTTTATCTTGGCATACAAGTGTAATTCTGTCCTTTGCACTGGCCGGTGGTATGTTTTATCCTACAAATTCTCACATTTCTACAAAGGATGTCCCACCTTGGGCATCTGAACGGGTGGCAACCCTAGTGGGGAGACCTGCATGGTGGACAGCTGTTCCATCCTGCGTAGTATGTTTTGCATGTCTGTCTAGAAACTGAACAGTACCGTGACTACACATACATGTTTTGTCCAGATGTGTACTGTACTAGACACTGTGGCGTGTAAACAACTCTGAGGTTTCAACAGGTTACTTATCCCACGTGGGATGTGCTCACATTTTGCCGAAACATGAACGCGCGGGCATTTGGATTTACGTAACTGTGATAGGATGTTTACAAATGTGGGATACATATTTGCAATCCTGACACTGCCTAGGACGATACTTCCTACTACATATGGGGAATACTCGCTATGTGTAGGTGTACGGCTGCGCAAGGCTGGTAGCTGGATTTGGTGGACATTCGGACAAGGGTGCAGGTTATGTGCTATACAGGGGTTGTTGTGTACTGCATTTGCATGCATGGGTTCTGCTTTTGGATATCCCGGTTCCGCATATAGCATCCTATGTGTATGTGCCGATTACGTTCCTGTTCATGTGTATAGCACATTTTAATATTCATATGTTTGTCTGTGTTTGGTATACAATTTGGACTGTCAGGTTTCTTTACGGTTGTTATATAGCCACAACTGCCCAGCTGTGTACTATCACTACCACTGTGGGACTGCTGGTGACCCTGCCCATGGGGCTAGATGTGTGTATTGGCGGCGCGATGACATGATGCACTTCACTTCCACTGGGTATAACTACTTACAGTGCAGTACATTACGGACACAAGATTTTAAATATAATTTGTTCCATGGACGGAAACTCATATTGTGTTGCGTGCATTTCTGTTTGGTTCTCCATTTTGTGTGGCCGGGAACTGTCTTGCATGCTTTGCATACATTTCATTATCCACAGACACTGATAGGTGCGATTACTATTGCAGGCAGACTATAATATTCAGCAGTTTAGGTTGCTCATCGACAGCCGACATTGACACGCCTCCGGGCACAGCTTAGTAACGCCCCATGCACTCGCGCACGTGTCCTATGCACGTGGATGTGGTGGCAGTGCACCTTCATTAATATGCATATGGTGCTACTACACCATATATACGCACCAAGCTTCATGAATCCGGGGGTAGGTGTATATTTGAAGCATTTTATTAAACTTTGAGTTATTACCATCTTCTGCTTCAAGCTGAATAACATTATGGGATCTTGGGGGTCAAAATAATAATACATAGAAAA
Source organism: Protopterus annectens (assembly GCF_019279795.1). Taxonomy (NCBI): domain Eukaryota; kingdom Metazoa; phylum Chordata; order Ceratodontiformes; family Protopteridae; genus Protopterus; species Protopterus annectens. The sequence goes on from NC_056725.1 coordinate 1,023,030,763, forward strand.
ACGGGCTTGTTAAAGGGTGGGTTAAAAGACAAGTATGGCAAGAAGCTGCAAAATGTATTTTATCTTATCTTTCTCTATGCTATTCTAGTGTTCATGAATCACTATACAACAGTGTTTTTTTATTCTAAACCAAAAACTGTTGAGGTAAAAAAATGGTATGATTTTGTTTTTTTAGTTAAACTTTAGCTTTAATACAATTTATTCTTTGCCTTCAGAATATGAGATTAATATATCCTGTCATATTATACAAGATTCTGTTTGCATTTTCTTCTGATGGCAGTATTCAGAATTGCTGTTTACCTTGAAAATTTTCTGCACAGTGTTTGAAACTTTCTACAGAGCTGACACTCTTACACTCTTGGCTTTGTGTTCTTTGCCATGTTTTAAACAGTTTAATAAGCCATTTTCTTCTTCAAGTGCACAATAATGTTGACATATTTTTGTTTTTTGACTTGGAAATCAGCTGCAGAGACTAATTATCATACAAATCTCTGTTTCTGTTGCTAATAAGTTTCTTCACTCTGAGATTACATAATAAGAAGAAAACTATGCATTCCTTAATGCTAATCAGGTTTGTGGCTTTAAATAGTGTACAACAGAACAGTCGTGAATTTTCTGAGTCTCAGTACCGGAGAGAAAGAATTAAGGACTGCTGACACCTTTATTAGGTTTTTTCTGGTCAAAAACCATGAAATATGATAGGAGATATAAAATGAGAGCCAGGGAGACAAATTCCTAAAAAGGGGAGGGGAGTTCTCTGGGTCCATTAGTCTGGCATGCTCCCTGCTGCCTGACTTTCGCCTCACTGTAGGAACAAATGGGTTGGTTAGGCTCATCAGTCAGGAAGCAAATGGGTAGAGCTTTAGCCTGGCAGGAGAATGTCTGGCTCTTGCTCTCAACAGGTGAACAAACAGGATAATTTGACGAAGGAATGGTATCCACTGGGCAAACCCAGTGAATAGAAAAAAGTGTTGAAAAGCCACTTAACAAACCTACCCTTATCAGATTGTATATATGCCCACACACACACACACACACACACACACACACACACACACACACACACACACACACACACACAAGCATACACATTTGTTACAGAAACAAATGGTGCCCTTTTTATGCATTGCTTTATGATCTTTGCTTAGATTGCCTGACATAGTAATTTGCAAGATTTATAATACATCACTAAAAATCTTTGTTAACACATTCTGAAATGTGTCTTTTTCAAATAATATTTGTAATATTTCAGCTGTTTTAGATTTATCTACTTTTTAGATTCATGACATCTCATTATATATAGGCAGTTTCTAAGAAATATTTTAATTCTAGAAAACTTCAAAGACAAAATTTATTCTGTGGTCTTAGTTTGTTGTTGATACATTTCTTCGCTGGGTAATTCTTTTAACAATTCATGAAGACATATCAACCACATCATGAAAGGTATCTTGGCCTTCTGTTTAACTGTCATTCTGGATATATGTCTGATTACCTCACCACTTCCTCAGGCATTAGAAACACACTCTGGTTTTCTTGAACATAGTAGCTTGCACATTAAGTACAGCATGCTGCAGGGGACTGCTGCGGTTCGGGTCTATATCATCTACCTGAAGAAGCAGAATATCGACTCACCTTTAATTGACCTGTATTTGTCGAAGCTGCACATCATCGAATGGCCAAATCATTGATTTCGTTCTAAGGGAAAGAAATCAGTTGGCCATTCTTTTAAATCTGCCCTTTTCCCAACTGTAGTGCAATCTTGGAGTTAGTCTATTTAGTTAGGGGGGTGTGGGGGTGAAGTGTGTGTTTTAATGTGGTGTGTGTGGTTGGGCTAGCAATTTCTTTCCCTTAGAAAGAAATTGGTGATGTGGCCATTTGATGTTGTGCAGCTTCAACAAATACAGGTTGATTAAAGGTAAGTCGACATTTTACTTGTTCAACTTCACAATATAGACCCTGCAGTTCAACCCCAGCAGTGAACAGATCAGTTCCCAATTTTATGAATGTTGCATAGGGGTGCCTAGAGCACTAACATGTACTAGGTGCCCCTGCGCTTGGGAATTGGAGGCAGCACTGTGTAGTGTGACAGAGATGTAAAGTAGCCTGTACAGGTACCATATACTTTATTGACTGTGATTAATAAACTATATGCAGTCAGTGGGAATGATGGTAGGCTGGGACTCAATAAGAAAATATGGTTAATGTGGTGCTTTTCAAGCTTCCATTGGTTTGATTTTGACAACATTACAATCCAGGAGTGGTATGGTAGCAGAGGGGCCTGCACCATAGGGGAAATGGAAGCTTGTAAAGTTTTTCTGGCTGTACAATTGAGTGCTGGGGGAGCTTTAGGTGACTCAACACTAGTATGGTGCTGAAGACTGTCTGCTGTGAAACATAATAGCAGGGGAGATGGCTTGCTGCATTAACAAATATTATACAATGATATTTTGTTAGTATTCAAAAATATGCACTCTGATTGGTCATCACAACCAGTGTACCCACTATAAATCAAGCATATACCAATAGAAAAAAGTCCGGTCACTGAAGTATCATTAAGCGGCAAGACTTGTTTCCATTACTATATGATATAGAGGAATGTGTCTCAGCTATCTGAATTTTTTTCCTCATATTTTTGGTCTGTTTCTGATAAAATATGGGGGTTTCTGACAAATCATTGAGGAATGAAATCACCAAATAATGTCATGCATTTCAGTTTTAGACTTCACATCCTTCAAACGATGTACAGTAACACAAATCTTATGGTCACATCTTTCCAAGTTTATAAGAGCAACATTTGCAATCGGACCCAATTTTGGAGCCTTTGTCCCCTCTTTATTTATGGCTTTGTTCACATTTCTTGAGCCAAGAGGTTGACAGATACATATGGAGGGCAGAGCAAATACAAGGAAAATCAGGCACATTCTGCAAAATTAATAAAATGTACCTGGTTTTCCTTGTACTTCTTCCCTGTCTGTCTCATACCTTTAAACTGTCCAGATTTTATATTAAATAAACAAGCAATGGAGATTTTCCTTTCTTCATTGCTTGGTTTCCAAAGGACTGGTGCACTGTGCAAGCATAGGAACGTAAGTCCCATATGCATGCGCAGTACATCAACAAATGTGGAAGAACACCATGGCACCATTATACAAACAAATTATTTAAGAAAAGTAATTTCTTTCTTTCTTAAATAATGTTGCATGATAGCAATAACTGACTTATGGGTGTGGGTATGTTGAAGATTTACTTTTGGTTGGCTTTGTTTAATCACTCAGGCTTCACCCTCATAATCAAACCATGCCAACCATGGATAAATCTTCAATATACCCACACCCAGTCATTGGTTATTGCTTAAGTATGCAATCTGTTTGTATGCAGTTGGTATCCCAAATATAGATCAGTGTGTATATTGTACTTAGTCAGCCACTGTAGTCAGAAAGCATGTGCATATAAGTTACTGAGCACATGCAAGATCATTGCCATTTTGTATAGTCATTCAGTGTGAATGCAAGCTTGAATGGAGATCCACATGTGAGTGTATTAGAAGTAATAAGTCAATCAGTAAACTTATCAAGTTCAAAGTATATGTTTCAGTTATAGCTCCTGATGTGGTTATGTATAATAAACAAATTTAACCCATCTTGTGCCTCAGTGTCTCATTTCAATACACGAGATATACAACATGGTGTCAGAAGCAGATTCAAAGTTGAAGCAGCTCCCAAACCATGAGGCACACAGTTAAAAGTGGAGTAATATACAGTAGCAAACTCGCAAACAGGTCAGCAGTTATTTGAACTCACTTAAACTTGTTTAAATGATTTTCAGTCACCAAACATGTGGCATAGCATTCAAAGTGTTCAAATAATTTCCAAAATATTCAAGATGTCCAAAAGAGTGACATAATGATTAAAATGTTTGAAATAATCTCCAAAGTGTTTAAAATGTTTGAAAAGGCTAAAATGTTTTTTCACAATGTATGACTTTTTCATAGTAACTAAGATGTTTTGAAGTGTCTGAAGTGTTCAAGATATTTGCAGTGTTAAAATAAAGCATTTGTGGAGAGAGTTTTGTGCATTTGAGCAAAATTACAAGTACCAGGTCTATACTTATGTTTAAAAGCAATTTGTTGTTATGGCAGAGGAATTTCGCAGACCTGAACCACTGGTGTTTGATAATAATATTGCTGAGAATTGGCGAGTGTTTGAGCAAGAATATGATATTTTCATACAGGCTGCTTTTTCTGATAAAGATGAACATACAAAAGCATTTATACTTCTCAATTTAGCTGGGTCAGTTGCCATTGAGCTCGATCGTTCATTTGTGTATGCACCTACCGTGTATTACCGACTTAAGAAATAAAGCTAAAACTTGCAGATTTGGTGCTCTAAGAGATGAGTTGATAAAAGGATGTTTTGTATGTGTTGTTAATGATGCAGTGAAAAGATTTTGCTTAGAGAAAGTGAATTAACAGTGAACGAAGCCACTGAGATTTGTCAAATACACGAGCTTACAGAAAAGCATACAAATATGCTTTTGAATGAGAAAAGCATGTTTGCAGCATCTGCTAGTGCAAATGCTGATAGTTTGCAACAGAAAGTTAAGATGAAAAAGAAGTATAAACTGAAGGGTGTGGCAGTTAACCTCATTAATAACTATCGCAGTTGTGGAGGCAGTCATGAACCTAAACAGGAAAAGTGTTCAGCTTTTGGTCAGCAATGTCATAAATGTAAAAAGTGGAATCATTTCAAAAGGCTTTGCAATTCTAAAGTGTTGCAGGCATATTAAAAGAGAGTATCAGAAGAAGCAAGTAAATCAGATATAGACTGTAGCAAACTCTTGAGAGCTGTGAGCAAACTTTCTATGTCGATGGTGTCTCTGTGCTCGATGAAACAGTTAATACAGTAGACTATCAGTTGTCAGCAAAGAGTGGAATATTTTGTACTGTACAAATTAATGGGAAACCTCTAGAGCTTAAAGTAGACACTGGATCTAACTGCAATGTTATATCAGCACAAATGTTTGCTAAAGTAAAAGCTGGCGAGAAACTTGATTCAGCAAAGTGTGTAAAACTAGTTGCTTATGATGGTGAAGAGATTCAAACTGATGGCACAGTAGTCCTTTCATGCCATTCTGCTGGAAACAGCTATGACTTGCAGTTTTATGTAGTCAAAAGACACGTGCAGTTACTGTTAGGCCTCAAAGACAGTCTGAGAAATTGACTGATTTTATTTAATAAAGAAGTTTGTCATATAAGTATGAATAACAATGAGTTTTACACAGAATATTTTCAGTGAATATGCTGATATTTTCAAATATGAGCTTGGTAAACTCCCAGTCACATATTCCATGAAGTTAAACCATGAAGTAAGTCCAGTTGTCAGATCAACACAGAAGATTCCAGTAGCAATGCAGAGTAAAGTAAAAGCAGAACTAGACAAAATGGTGCATTTAGGTGTCCTTACTGCAGTGCTAGAACGTACTGAATGTGTATCTTCCATGGTCATAGCTCATAAGGAAAGCTCAGATGATATTCATCTTAAACAAAGCACCTAAGCATCCCCATCATCTGACGTGTACAGTAGAAAAGATAGATAATCTCATACCAGATTCCACTGTTTTCTCAGTCTTAGATGCAAAAAGCTCTTTTTGGCAAATTTTGCTGGATTGTAAATCTTCATTGTTAACTACATTCAGTACACCATTTGGTAGATACAGATTTTTGAGAATGCCATTTGGAATCAGTTCTGCCTGTGAAGTCTTTCAATGTGCCATGGAACAAATCTTTTCTGGTTATCCATGTGGTATTATAGTAGACAATATTACTGTTGGAGGCAATGGTAAAGACGAACATGATAAAAATCTCAGGAAAGTTCTAGACTGTGCACATTAAGTAAATCTTAAACCAAATCCTCAGAAATGCAAATTCAAGCTGAAAGAAGTTACTTATATGGGTACTTTGCTTACCATTTCTGGCTTACACAAGATCCATCCAAGCAAACAGCAACTCTTGAAATGCCAGTTCCAGAGAATATCACATGTCTCCAACATTTTCTAAGTATCGTCAACAATTTAAGAAAGCTCATCCTAAACCTGAGTGAGCTTTCTGCACCATTACATGAGCTGATATGCAAAAATGTAAACTGGTCCTGTTTGGAAGAACAACAAAGAGCTTTTGATATTCTGAAGAAGAAAATTCCAGTCCACCCACATTGAGATATTATCACAAACTTGTAACTCTTTCTTATGATGCTTCAAAGTACGGCCTTGGTGCAGCATGTCTTCAAGAAGGCATACCAGCAGCCTATGTGTCAAGAAATTTAACTCAAACAGAGTTGCATTATGCACAAATAAAGAAAGAACTTTTGGCAGTAGTGTTCGCATGTTTTCGAAGTTCATTGATTATATTTATGGCAGACCTATTCAAACAGAGACTGATCACCAACCACTAGTGACAATTTTGAAAAAGCCAATGCACACCATTCCAGCGTCATTGCAACACATGATGTTAAAATTGCAAAAGTACAATTTCAATATTGTTTACAAAAAGGGAAAATACTTGTACCTTGCTGATGGTTTGTCACATGTACCCGCACAAATGAAGGAGCAACACAAAAATGAAACAGCAGACTTTGAAGTCATGGACGTTAGAAATTATTCATCATGAAGGCTTGATGAACTAAGAAATTACTCACTTGAGATCCAATTCTCCAGAAGCTAAAAAACAAAAATTATCATGACAACATGAAAAAACAGTTTACCACTTGACATTCAACAGTATTTTCCTTAGCGAGACAAGCTCATGATGGAAGATGTAATCATCATGAAAGGTCCAAAAGTGGTGATTCCTAAAGTATTACAACAGGAATATATCAAAATCTTGCACTGTGGTCACCCAGGTACTGATTCAGCCAAAGGAAAGGCAAGAAGCATTGTACTTTGGCCTACTGTGTCCAAATATATAGAGAAGGAAACTCTAGCATGTTTAACTGCAACAGCACCAAGCCACATCAACAAAAAGAACCACTTTAGCTGCACCAAATTCCTGAATTACCATGGTTGATGGTTGCCACAGATATTTTTGAATGGAATGGTCAATATTACGTCGTGTTAGCAGACTCTTATTCAAATTGATTTGAAATTGACCTACTTCCTAACTTGATATCCAACACAGTCATTACCAAATTGAAAAGACATTTTTCTGTCCATGATAGTCTGCACAGTCATGTCTGGCAATGGTGCACAGTTTACAAGTCAGCAGTTTGAGAAATTTGCTGAGTCTTGGGACTTTGTTCATGTTACCAGTAGTCCTGAATATCCACAAGTCAATGGTTTAGCTGAACGTCCAGTTCAGAGTACTAAGCACTTGTTGGAGAAATCCAAGACAGATGGTACCAATGTTTTTCTTAACTTACTCAATCTCAAGAACATTTTTTGCTTGGTTCACCTGCTCAAATATTAATGTCCAGACAGACTAGAACAGCTCTTCCAACCAGGATACAATAGTTAGTACCAAATGTAAAGAACAATAGAGTGGTCAAGGCTCAACTTTCGAGAAAACTTCAGGCACCAAAGTTGTACTATGATAAGTAAATCCCTTAGACCATTACTACAAGGAGAAGTTGGGTGAATGCAAACATCAAAAGGACATGACCAAGTGGGAATCGTGAAGAACCAAGATTGTACATCATACAGTCTGAAGGAATGGATTTCAGAAGGATTTGTAGACATATATTGACTGTCTATGAACCAGTGACACAGCAGATTGCCTGTGCCAATGACTTTAATTTGCAGAGTGACTCTACACCTGTTCAAATTCAGAACAGTGTGCTTCCTTCAAATAATTTTGATGTAATCTCTGATCTTCCAGTGTAATCTCTGATGTTCCAGTTTTGGGAGAATCCCCAGATACTGTATCTTTTGCTAAACCCAGTCAGAATTTCTGTGTTACCAGATCAAGTAGAATTTCTAGACTCTGTTTCAATAATATTTTACATTCCTGTTCTGCATTTATTTATTGCTTGAATTTATCACTGCTTGCATCTGCATTACTAAGCTGATATAAGTATATTTTTTGCTCTTGCTGTGTTTCAGTGATATTTTACATTCTTGTGCTGCATTTATTTATTGGTTGAATTTATTACTGCTTACACTTTTAAAGTAATCCCATCTGCTTGTTACTGCACTTTTCTGTTCGGATTCTGTCTCCATTTTTCCCACCCACCTGCCCAACTGTTGTTGTGTTCTTAAAACTTGGTGGCTTTTAATTTAGCCTCCTTTACTATAAATTTGATATTGGGCACTCCTCCCACTCCTATCGCATCAGTTCATTCTATTGAGTATAGTGAGATCATGTGGGAAGGCACACCCCTTTATTTTCTTAACCTTAAATGTTTCCCCCCTTTCTACTTAAAAAAAACTTTCAGCTGCTTTTACTGTATTTTTGTCTCTTTCTGCTTTATTACTTTATTTTGCTTTTGCTGCTTGTTCTTAAAAGTGTTCAATTACATTTATTCTGCTGCATTTATTACTGTCTGTTAGTTGTCTGATTAAATTGTAATTGATACTCTAAGTCTCTCAGTTTTGGTCTTAGGACTTGGGCTTCAGTCCAGTTATCTTACATTAACAAGGTTTGAGGTGTTCACTCTTGTGAGAGGTGAGGGTGGCCTCTGCCCTTCTGAGCTGGGAATTGCTGGGTGAAGTCTTATTGTTTCTGTTGGTCTAAGTGTCTTTGTTCCAGTTTAAGCACTTGGTTTCCAAACCAGTTATTTTACATTAGGAGGATTTGTGGTCTAAACTCTTGTGGCAGGAGAAGATAGCATACATTCTTCTAAACTGGGAATTGCTGGTTGAATGTTCATTGTGTCTGTCATTCTGAAAATGTCTTGGTTCTGGTTTAAGCACTTGGACTCCTTTACAGTGGGAGGGTTGTGGTCTAGACTCTTGTGGCAGGAGAGAATAGCCTACACCCTTCTAAGCTGGGAATTGCTGGTGAAGGCCTATTGTGCATGTTAGTCTAAGTGTCTTTATTCTGGTTTAATCACTTTTGTTCCAAACCAGTTATTTTATATTGGAAGGATTTGTGGTCTAAACTCTTGTGGCAGGAGAGAATAGCCTACACCCTTCTAAGCTGGAAATTGCTGGTTGAAGACATATTGTGTCTGTCTTCAGAAGTGTCTTAATTCTAGCTTTAGCACCTGGGCTCTAAAACCAGTTGTTTTACATTAGCAAGGTTTGTGGCCTAGACTCTTGTGGCAAGAGAGTGTGACCTACACCCTTCTAAGCTTGGAATTGCTGATGAACTGCTGCTTTATTTAATTTTTTTTTTTTTTTGCTGTTATGACTGTGATTTTATGCACTTTGAATTTCTAGTACTTCTGCATTTTATAGCATAGACTTGATTCAGACTTGCTGAATCTTGACCATTTGGTATCACTTGAGCACTATAACCAGCTATTCATTGAGATACTGAATGATCTGAGGCATCCGTTGCTTCCAACTAACTATAAGTGCCTGCTTTTGCTCTTGTATTGCATGTTTAATTTGTATTTGCATTCTTGAATTGTCTGAACTGTTTTTTTGCCACATTTTAATGTATACTGTTTCTGGGTCTGTTTTGTAACTTCTGAGCATCAAATTAAAGCCATCATTGTAGGTGAAGGCATGTCTTCACCCTTGAGGGAGGAGAGTGTTGTCTGGGTCCCATCTTATTAAGGGTGATTGGAGTAGTGTTCAGAGAGGGCATCTTTATTGGCTAGTTTGAGTTAAAATGGTTATCTCTTGTTTTGTTAAAGGCCTGTGTTTGTACTTGTCTGCATGTAGCACACCATTGTGCACTGCCGCACAGCGGTGGTCACCATTGTAGGTTTAGATGCAAATGTATTGCTTGTTAAATTTTCCCTTAACACTTAACTTGTGGCCCTTCAGATGTTTTTCACAGTCGTACTCCACTATCAAGTGGAACATTAAGGATAGCCTCAGAGGTACCAATACACCTCTCACCCACAAGTCATTCCTAAGTGTAACCTCTTTTCCTGACCATATAAATTTATCTAACACTATGGACAGACAATTTCCCACAATTTTCCCAGCCAGCTTGGTCAACATGGGCAGCCTGAGACAGTGTAGCAACTGCTTCATGTTCACTGACAACCCTCTACTCCTAGTCCACACAAACTCAACATGTGAGAGATGCAACTATGTTAATAACTTTGAATCCATGCTCTCTCACACACCAGTTAGTACATATGACAATGAGTGGGTTGTCAGCATGCACCCCCTCAACTCCTACTCCACCCAAACCCACATCACACATACTTACATATGCAGAGGTCCTCACCAGAAATATACCCAAACACCAGAGACCTCCCAAACTCAAGCACGCCACACATAATATTTTCTCTGCAGAACATAATACACATAACTTATGTATCTGTGTCTCGTCTGTCAATCCCTTAAGGCAAACCACAAAACCAAATATATTAGTCATAGGTGAGTCCATTGTGAGACACATAGATGTTCCTCTCACCAGACTGGATAAGGAAAAGGTCACAGTCAGCTGTCTGTCAGGTGCCAGGATATGCCATATCATACATGCACTCAAGTATCTCAACAACAAGTACTGTTATGACTCCATCAAAGTCCATGTTGGTGTTAACGACTTGAGACATATCTGTCTGGACTATATGAAGATAGACATGACTGAGCTCTCAGACTATGTGTCTCAGGCAGGTATGTCTCTAGCCTTAAGCAGCATTTTACCTTCACCTAGGATGATGCCTTAATAAAAACAGAAAATGATTGACTTCAGTAATTGGCTTAGTTTCTGGTGTCATTCTAAGGGGATCCAGTATCTGTCAGCCTGGGATGACATGATCAACAGATCTTGATGTTTTACCAGAGATGGTCTTCATCTGTCACCCCTGGGATTTTAGCTACTGGCTAAGGCTCTTGCCACCACAATAGTGCCTTTTGAAGCAGTGTCTCAAGGACAAAATTCCTGATGTAAAAACTCCATCTAAAAACAACCTCAAGGTTATGCTGCTAAATGCTAGGAGTCTTAACACAAAACTGCACTCACTGGAAGCAGTCCTCACTTTGGAAGTCATAGACATTTGTGCAGTCATGGAGACCTGTTTCAAGGCTGTGGACAGCACCCCAGCCATACCTACTTCCACATGTTCAGACCACAAACTGAAGCCATGAAAACTAAAGGAGACGCTGTATCAATTTCCATTAAAGATAAATACACCTCCAGACTGGTCAAACAGCATGATTCCCTGGAGATACTTTAGGTGCAATTAACTGTTGATAGGACACCTATTCAAGTCATTTTCAACTACAGAACCCCCTCCATGAATCAGGACACCCACTCTGCCTATTTGAATCTACTTGAATCTATCAAGATACATCTAAACATCATGGTTTTGGGTGACTTTAACTACCCATTCATTGACTGGACAAATTACTTATGCTCAAACTCAGTTGCCCAAAATCTCCTCGACTTTGTTAAATCCAATGCCCTGGACAAGCTGGGTGACACCCCCACAAGGGGTGCCAATATCCTGGATCTAGCGCTTACCAATATGTGGACCACTGTAGCACCCCCACTGTGATGTCTTCCCTGGTAAGATCAGACCACAAATCAGTCTCATTTTAAGTAACTATCACACATGACTTCCCCCTCCCCCAGCAGCAACTAAACTAAAAAACTTCTCCAAAGCAGATTATAACCTCTTACAGGATGGTATAAATAGCTTCTATGCACCTCCCCCTCAGATGGAACAGGCAACTATGCAGAGTTCTACACCAATGCCTTATACAAACACCTGTATAACTGCATTGACTCAGCCATACCTGATAAGACCAAAACAAACTTTTCAAGGAAGAAAAATCCTGCCTGATGGACAACTGTCATTAACAGGCTTTACAATAAGAGGAAGAAATTGCTATCTAGGAGTAAGAGTGACAAGCTGTAAACTGGAAACACTCCTTCAACAGCTTAAACAAATGATTAAGACTTCTTATGAAGTCCTCTAAACGGTGGTGCAGTGGTTAGCATTGTCACCTCACAGCAAGAGATTCTCTGGTTCGTTCCTTGGCTGGGGTGCCTTCTGTGTGGAGTCTGCATGTCCTCCCTGTGGTCGCGTGGGTTTCCTCTGAGTGCTCCGGTTTTCTCCCACATCCCAAAGAAATGCAATAGGTGGATTGGACACTCTAAATTGGCCCTTGTTGTGAGTGCATGTGTGTGTGTGCCTTCTGTGGAAGGTTGGGCACCGGGCTGGCAACTCAACACTGTAAAACCCCACTGCCAATCATGAGCGGACAGGTGATCTGCTGTGGCGACTCCTAACTGGGAAAAGCTGAAAGAAGAAGAAGAAGAAGATGAAGTCCTCCAAAGCAAGCTATGAATCCAAATTAGCTTCCTCAACTGAAGACAACATAAGGTGTTCTTTAACTAAAAGGAAAAGCCCAGATTTGTGCTGAACTGGTAGTTAATGATACCACATATGCTGAGCCTGTGAGTGTAGCTAACCTAGTAAACGAATAAACCGACAAACTGGAAAATGAAAGAAAACTCTGCCACGGCAAGCTGTCGAAGTAAAACCAAGTATTTAATGATACACGGGTAGTTTTTGTTTTAAGCGCTTTTCATTTGTCAAATAAACAAACTTCTTCAGAAACAAAGAAATAAATTCAAATCTGTGTTTTATAAAAACAGATGTTCTTAGTAACCAATCAAGTTACAACGTTACACATGCCTTCAACTTCTTAAAGGCAAATGCAATACTAGAAGGCAACTCTCTTGTACTAAGTGTCACAGACAAATTAGTAACAAACGGAAATTAAAAATAAAATATAAATGAATAACTGAACAACCTTACAGTTAACAACATACTCTAAGTAAAAACAATTCTGAACGTGTTATTAAGTTGCTATTCTTAAGATCAGGTATAACTAAAAATAGCTTAAAGCACACAGTTGATCACTGACTAAATGTGATTAAACAATGTGTAAAACAGAACAATAAAAATGCATGCCCATTACTACTTCATCTCTGCAAACTTTTCAGTTTTAGAATACTACTAATAGAACAGGTTTTGTTTAAACCTGGATGATTATAGGCGTTCAACTTAACCTGCCAAACTAACTCAAGTTCTTCAAGCTGCAGAGGTGTGGGGCCACCTCTGATGTCATGCATAACTTGGTCGATGGCCATAAACTTAAATTTGTGTTCTCTATTAGTGTGAATGTGCTTAGCTAGGGCATTATCTATTTTGCACTTGCCTATAGCATATTGATGTTTGTATATTCTTTCACGGAGCCTACGCTCCGTTTTGCCAATATAAAATGCAGGGCAAAATTGGCACCTAGCCAAGTACACACTAATCTAGAGTTACAATTAAACCTTGCTTTTAGTTTATATTGTGTACCATTGATGATAAAACAGTTGGTTACATCTACAAACTTACAAAAGTTACAGTTTTGACATTTGTTCATCCCTGTAGTTCGAGGTTTAATAGAACGTTGTTGTTCTAGTAATTTCTTTAAATTCTTACCTTTTCTAAGGGTTACTCTGGGAGAATCACCCATTTTGTTGCAAATGTTTGGGTTAGTTTTAAAAAGTTCCAGTTTTTCTGAAGAATCTCAGTACAGAAATGACTATGTATAGTATATGTAGTAATAAAACCTGACCTAAAGTCTTTGATAACCACAGGATTCTGGTTTATGCTACTGTCTATGGTCACTGAATTTAGTTCACCAACCTGTGCAGATGTTGTACACTTGACTCTTAAAAATAGGTGTATATGTGTAGTTAGATCTCTTGGTTCTGACTTCGTCTATTAAACTATCCAGGAGGGTTTCAGGGTATCCACAATGCATAAACATGTTTTTCAAAAAATGACAATCGTCTATGAATTCTTTATCCTGGCTGATCATGCGTGAGGCCCTCACTAATTGGCCTTTGATGACTGACCGTTTCTGGTGAAAAGGATGACAGCTAGAAAAATGTAGGAATGTATTAGAATATTTACTTTTCCTATTTATGTTAGCTACGAAACAACTAATTTCACGATTTGTGGCTAGCCAGATGTCTAAGTAGGCTATTGCCTCCATGTCAAATGTAGATGTAAATTGCAGGAATTGTGTTGTTCGATTAAAGTATTCTAACACATTCCTACTAATGCCCTCATCGCCTTTTAATAAAATAAAAATGTCGTCAAGGTAACATGTGTAGTAAACCAAGGAGTCTCTCAGACTGTCGTTTTTAAGCACAAATTCTGATTCCCAGTGGGCCATAACTAGGTTCGCTATACCAGCTCCACAAGGGGAACCCATAGCAATCCCCACTTTTTGTAAGTAGAAGTCATTCCCAAACATAAAAAAATTATTAAATAATATAAGGTCAAGTAATTCAGTGACCAGAGGGATTTCGGCTACTGAGGCTCCATTTTTCCTAAGCATTGTCTCTACCCATTCAATACCTAGATCATGTGGGATACGGGTGTAAAGATCTCTCATGTCTACAGTGAGAAAGTTGTACTCCTCATTAAATTGTAAATTATCAATTTTCCTCAAGAAGGACCACAAATCCTTACAAATTTGGTCTTCAAAGACCAAGTATTTCTGGAGTATAGCGTCTACCACTTTAGCACAAGAATAGGTTGGTGAACCACGACCATCGACTAATGGTCTCATAGGTGGATTTACCATATTTTTGTGAATCTTAGGGATTCCAAATAGGGAGGGATATCTTGGATATGATGTTGACATGTAATTATAGATGTTCTGTTCTAACCTGCCTTCTATATACATGTCTTCAATACAGTTTTTAATCAAACTGTATGCTTTATTGACCTCTGAGCATGAGCTCAATACATAAGCATTGTTGTCCAATAAAGCTTCCATACACTCCTGGTAATTAATGTTGTCAAAGACCACTAAACCACCACCCTAATCAGGTTTACACAAACGAATATCTTGTGACCTAATGTACTCCAGGTGTTCTTGCTCTTCCCTACTTGTGTTATGAGAAACCTTGTTTTTAAACCCAGTTTTGATGGCTTGTCTAATGTCCAATTCACATAGTTGCTCAAAAATTTGTAACACTGGGTGCAGTGGGGGATTGAACGTACTAGGTATATAAAATGTATCAATACTTGAGGCATTCATAACATCTCCCGTCATTAAATTAAAATTTAACTTCCTCGTAAAGATTTTAATGTCGAGAATAGTTTTAATCAAGTCAAGAAGTTGTGAAGGAACATATGTGTGTCGTTTTGATAGGAAGTCCACAATATCTGAAGTTATCACAGCAGAGGAAAAATTGTAA
Source organism: Protopterus annectens (assembly GCF_019279795.1). NCBI lineage: Eukaryota > Metazoa > Chordata > Ceratodontiformes > Protopteridae > Protopterus > Protopterus annectens. Next base: position 1,023,046,094 of record NC_056725.1, read on the forward strand.
AGTTTGAAGTCCCCTGTCTTGTTGGTAATGATAACTGGGCCAACTTGGCCACCTGGGCCAACTGGGGCTGGACCTATGCCAAGGTTTTGTTGTTCGTGGTCGTTCATAACCAAAGTTGACGCTGAAAAGGTAGTTCCTAGCCCATTGTATGTAACTGGACTGCCTAGTCCTTCGACTTGGTTAGAAAAACCTGACCTAATTAAGTCTTGCTTTTGTTGAACTACTGCTTGTTTTTGTTCGATTGGGAGTTTTTCTGTTGTTTGGTCCTGGCCCCAGTGTAGTTGCCTTGCCAAAAATTTTGATTCTGATTAAGTTGGCTGTGATTATTTTGCCCCTGAGGGCAATTCTGTAATCTCTCGCTCCTCCGAACCTCAACAAGAGCAGCAGTGTTGATATTTTCACTAATGTCGTTAGGGACATTTAAGTGAATGTTCGAAGAGTTGTCACCACTGAGACAAGACCTTTGGTTCAACCCGTAACTATTACTGTTGTTGTTGAGGTTCATACGAGTGTTCACGAGTGGTTGACCTGTTGAAACAGTGCCTTGTTTCCAAACTTGAGCAAAAGGAGGAACTGGGTAAGCTGTACCCTGGTTGTAAGCTTTACAGTCTCGTTCAAGTTTTTTTATTTTATTGGCCTTAAGTTTCAATATATACTGGTCAATACTTGAGAAGACATGGCTATATTCATATTTATACCAAAAAAACTCAATGTCCAATTTAATGCTGTTATCCAGTTCGGCCACTATTTTTGATAAGTTCTCAACCCATATACTATAGTGTTTGATCATGAGCTCTAATAACTCAAAGCCCTGGTGGTCAAACAAACTGATTAAATCTTTATGGAAAACTGAATTGGCATCAAGGCCGGTAGGGTATTGATAGCGACGTAAACCTTTTGGTATCACTTTCCGTGACAGACATTCACAGAAATAAGAGATTTCTAATTGCAGTTTCCTCAGTTTAATTAAATAGCTGTCAAATGTTTTCAGTTTTGTCACTATGTTAGAAATAATGGTAACGTTACCTTGGTCTGTCAGTTGACCTTCATCGCTAATATGTGGTACTCCAGAAAACGAAAAACCATCAGTCAGCCAAGATGATAATGACGGTAGTCCAAAACTGTTATCGGTCCCATTTTGTGCTATTGCTCCTGGTTGACCTAGTAATTGGGCTTGTACATTGTTAAGCCCTCTTGCATTCACAAGCACTGTCTGGCCATTAGATACCAAGCTAAGGGGCAGTACTTCCGTTGCTACTCTATTAGTTGACGGTACCTTATCTGCACCTTCTTCAACTGCCTCGATTGTGCCGATGTTCCAATAATTGCACTTTCTTCAAGCTGCCTCGGTTGTGCCGATGTTCTGTTGGTTACTGTTGCCACATTAGTAACTGATGTTGCCTCCAAGCTGCTGCTACTAACTGGAGACCAGTGTGGCTGGCTTGGACCAAGAGGGAAAGGTATCCAATCCCGAAGTTATTCATTTATATTTTATTTTTAATTTCTGTTTGTTACTAATTTGTCTGTGACACTTAGTACAAGAGAGTTGCCTTCTAGTATAGCATTTGCCTTTAAGAAGTTGAAGGCATGTGTAACGTTGTAACTTGATTGGTTACTAAGACCATCTGTTTTTATAAAACACATATTTGAATTTATTTCTTTGTTTATGAAGAAGTTTGCTTGTTTGGCAAACAAAAAGCGCTTAAAACAAAAACTACCTGTGTATCATTAAATACTTGGTTTTACTTCGACAGCTTTCCATGGCAGGGTGTAGCTAACCTGTTAGCTGACAGGTTCTGTGAAAACTTCACTCCTGTGTCCCCACCAAACATACCCCATGACACCCCTGCCACTTGTCCTGTATCTCGTATCTCTGAAGATCAAGTCATTAATGCCCTCTCTAAGGCCAGGAACACAGTATCTATGGGAATAATAATGTCCCAGGCTGCACCCTACATGGTCTCCAACAAGAATTAGCAACACTATTGGGTACTCTTTTCAGTCATTGTCTAAGCACTAGCTTCATCCCAGCTGAATGGAAAATGGCCATCGTTATTCCCTTGCACAAGGGTGGTGCTTCCGCTGACACAGTGAAATATAAATCTATTAGCCTAACTAGGCTTATCTGCAAGGCCATTGAGCGAATCATCATGGACTTTATCAAAAAAGATATAGGTAATCTCCAAACACTTGACCCTACTCAGTTTGGATTTATCAACGGGAGATCATGCCTGTTAAACCTGGTGGACTTCTTCAAGACACTCACCAAGGCCCTGGACGAAAGGTAATCTGTGCATACAGCCTACCTAGACTTAGCCAAGGCATTTGACATTATCCTCCACTTAGGCATCATTCACAAACTCACCTAGCTAGGTATTAACCCTTATATTGTTAGATGGGTCGCTAACTCGCTCACTGATAGAACCCATATAGTCAAAATAGGGGAATCCACCTCCAACAGCAGATCTGTAACCAGTGGTGTTCCACAGGGATCAGTCCTGGGACTTCTGCTGTTTGGAATCTATTTCTCTGAAGTACAAGCAAAAACCAAAGGGCTGTGGCTAGCAACACCTTAAGTACACACTCAGTGGTGAGAGACCTGGGCACTCTGGTTGACAGCAACCTCACCTTTGACCACCATGTCTCCACAGTGGAAAGAAGGGCATTCTATATTGCTCATCTCATCAGTAGGACATTGCCTCCAGAAAAAAAAAAGTTACAATCTCTCTGTTCTTTTTCCTCATCAGGCCAATAATTGAGTACAATGCCCTTTTTGGTATGTACCGTTCCAGCACCTGCAGCAATTGGAGAAACCACAAAGTTTCCTGACAAATTCTAGGTCTTCAGCATCTGCCTATGTGGGATCATCTGAAATCACTGTTACTTTATTCTGTTTCATACAGACTACTCAGAGGCAATCTCTGCCTTGCAAACAAGGCAATCTCTGACCATGATTTATTGGAAACGCTGCATCTCCATACGTCAAATGGTACACGGGTTATTCATTCTAAAGACCTTAACCTGGTATGTGACATTAACAGAACCTACTTGAGAGACAGATTTGTCTCCCAGAGGTTACCACACTTTTGGAACAGGCTCCCACTTCATGTCAAACAGAGCACCTCATTGACCTTCTTCAAACGCAATCTGGACAATTGAATGGGGAACTGTAAATTCTATCTGTATCCCTCTTGGACAGAGACAATCGGTGCTGATCATGGAAATAAGGGTACAACATGGCTAGGCTTGTAAGGGCCCTAGGGCCATTAGCCTAGCAACTTCCTATGATCCTATGAATACACAGTGACTTGGACTTGAACTTAGTTTTTTTATTAAGATGTTGATATATTGTCTAGCTCTCAAAGTAACTTTGCTCTACTATTTGCATGTCGAACACATTAAAGAAGGAGGAGGATGTACATCAGTTATTGCACCTAGTCAGCCACTGTGGTCAGAGAGCAGGTGCATATAAGTTGCTGAGCATGTGTGAGATCAGTGTCATTCTGTATAGTCATTCAGTGTGAGTGCAAACTTAAATGAAGATGCACATGTGAGTGCATTAGAAGTAATGAGTCAGTCAGTAAGCGTTTGAAGTTCGAAGTATATGTTTCAATTATAGCTCCTGGTGTATTTATGTAAAATAAATTAATTGAACCCATCTTGTGCCTCAGTGTCTCATTTGAATACATGAGACATGAAACATCATGGTTTGCACTATATGGACCCAATCTATAGACTGGTGGTCTACCATTTATGAATTGCACATAATATGATGATGGGTTGGTTTACAATGCACATCGGTGCTGTTCAGACTGTCATTGTACAACGGAGAAGGAACATGCATTATGTCTACTCTATAGCACAATGAATTTTATGAATTGCAAAGTTTTGGGGCATTCTGCTGTGCACAAGCCTTACTTAACAGTGCACCACTCAAATCCTTCACACACTCTCTTAAAAACTATCTGAAGTTACATGGCTCTGCTCATGTTCTACACCGGGTTAATCAAATAACTCCTTAATTTATAACTGTAATAGCATTACCCTCCACCTTGCTATTATACGTTATACAATTGATAATTCTAGCCTCTTTTACCTACACCTTACACTACCATTATCACTATACAGTCCCCTAACTTTTCTTTTGCCCCTTTTACTTCTTCCCTATCTATACCCCACACTTTACTAATAAACACATACGTTTCTATCTTGTACTTTCCCTGTTCTGTAATTCCCCTCTTCTCTCAACTCTGTACTATAAGATACATATACTAAGTACATTATAATAAACACATTTATTTTACTATCATTCAGAATCATAGTGATCTGAATCATGTATTGGAAAGACCACTTGTTTCATGTATATAGTCTCCTTAGTAATATCTGATGTTTGTAATAGTGCAAGTATGTTTCATCTAATATATGCAAAAATGATGTGCTGTCCCTTATTGTATATTCTTTCTTGTATGTGAAAATGTTTATTGCTGCTGTGTAATAAGCTAATGTAATATTCTAATTGTCTCTGGGGCTTTTCTCCCGGGCCTCTGCTGAAAATGGGCAGTCGGACGTTCTCAGTAAACAAATGTCAAACAAGCAACATTAGTCATGAATAATACTCGCAATCTCTTTGCTTCAAACATCCACTTTGATACATATTCATTTTCAATAAACATCTCCTATTTTAGCTTGACACTTTAACATAAGTTTGAACAACAAATGAGCTTTATCGATCATATTTCTTAAAATGACTGCTTATGGTTCTTTTTCACTACTTATAGCTCTGTTTAATTTTCACCATATTTTTTTCCTTTTGTTGTGAAAATTGTCTTACAAGTTTATCATAGTGTAATATTTCTTTTGTCTGATTCTTTTTTTTAATTCCTCTTTAATCTGATTTTTGTTTTAGGAGTTAAAAAGAAGTGGACAAAAGGAATCTTTATGTAATGCATTACCTATATGTAACAAGTGAAGAGTAGACCAATGACTTCATGAGAAGCATTTTTATATTCTAATAATATTAAAATAAAAGTTAATGTAAACGTTATTATTACTAATCTAAAATTTCTTTCAATTATCTGCATTGTGTCCTGCCCTCATACCTTGACTGTCTGTATATAGATGGGACTGTGCATAACATGCTGGTATAAAATATGTTGAACTCCATGCATGCTGGTGTGCTGACGGCCTTTACCTGATAGAGCTGTGCCTAGAATACATCACTGTGTCTGGTATTCATAGTCTGGAGCTTCGCATTTCCATAGAGGTAATCTACAAATAGTGATGGTATGTTGTTATGCAAATTATGGACTTTCAGGATGAATATGTAAATGCAGAGGCCTTTTTATAAACACACCTCCCTATCTCAAAAGTGTAATATGCTTTAGGCATAAGCAGTAAGGGACAGCTAATACACAGACAAGAGGCATTATATATTTGTGTGTCAGTAGGATTCATTGAGATGAATTCATAATGAGCTGATTTGCATACCAAGTACGTAAATGCCTCTGAACTTACACCAATAAGGGCAGTTTAACAGAAAGATGCAGAGCTGCAAGGGGAAGGAAAAACTTTTCGTTTTGGTGTTAGGGACTTGCTTGTGCGTACATGAGCAGACTACTGAAGGAGTCATTGAGAAATGTTTCATTTGGAGTCAGTGGAGTGCTTGTCCATACTATGAGCAGACTACTAAAGGGATCATAAAAGAAAATATCTAATTTGGTGTCAGGCATGTACTTGTGCCTACAAAGGCAGACTACTGAAGGGATAATTGAGGAAATGTTTCATTTGGTGTCAGGGATGTACGTCCCCATACATGAGCAGACTACAGAAGGGGGTTGTTGGGGGAAATGTCTCATTTGGTGTCATGAACATGTTTATGCATAAGTGGGCAGTCTACTGAAGGGGTCATTGTGTAGAAACATTCCATTTGGGGTTAGTAAGGTTCTTGTACATAAGTGGGCAGACTGCCGAAGTGATCTTTGGGGGGAAATGTTTCATATGGTGTCAAGGACATGCTTGTGTATATATGGGCAGACTGCTGAAGAGATCACTGGGAGAAATGCTTCATTTGGAGTCAGTGAAGTACTTATGCATACATGGGCAGGCTATTCATAGGATCATTTGTGGACATGTTTCATTTGGTTTGATTTGGTGTCAGAGATGTACTTGTGCATGCATGGGCAGACTACTAAAGGGGTCATTGATGGGAAACATTTCATTTGTAGTTAGCAAAGTGCTTGTGCATATGTGGGCAGACTGCTGAAGTGATCTTTGGAGGAAATATTTCATTTGGTGCCAGGGACAAGCTTGTGTATACATGGGCAGACTGCTGAAGAGATTGTTGGGGTAAATGTCACATTTGGTATCAGGGATGTGCTTGTGCATGCATAGGCAGACTATTGAAGGGATCATCGGGAAAATGTTTCACTTGGTATCAAGGATGTGCTTATGCATACATGGGAAGACTATTGAAGTGATCATTGAGTGGAATGTTACATTTGGTGTCAGGACATGTTATGCATACATGGGCAAACTACAGAAGGGACCGTTGTCGGAACTGTTTCATTTGGATTCAGTGAAGTGCTTGTGCATACTTGGACATACTGCTGAAGGGACTGGTGGGGAAATGTTTCATTTTGGTCCTTTTACATACCTGGGCATGCTGCTGAAGGGATCGGTGGGGGAAATGTTTCATTTTGATGTTTGTGTATACTTGGGCATACTGCTGAAGAGATTGGTGGAGAAATTATTCATTTTGGTGCTTTCACAAACTTGTACAACCTGTTGAAGGAATCAATAGAGACATGCTACTGAAGGGATCATTGAGGGAATGTTTCATATTGATGCTTTTGCATACTTGGATATAGTGCTGAAGGTATTGCTTGGGAAATGTTTTGTTTTGATGCCTGTGCAAACTTGGTCAAACTGCTGAAGAGATCAGTGGGGATATGTTTAATTTTGGTGCTTTTGCATACATGGACATACAGCTGAATGGATCAGTTGGGGGGAGTTTTTAATTTTGGTGCTTGTGTGTACTTTGTTATACTGGTGAAGGGATTAGTGATGAAATGTTTCATTTTGGTGCTCAGGCATACTTCAACAAACTGCTGAAGTTATTGTTGGTTAAAATAATTTATTGTGTGCCATTTTTGTGCTTATACATACTTAGACAAGCTTTTGTCTAAGTGCTATGAACTTGTATGTTTAATTAAATGGAAGTTGTTTCTATTTTCCAGTGTCTACTCCATCATTTTTTCTTGGATACTTAGACAAGCTACTGCAGGGGTTGCTTGGGGGAATTAATTAATTTGTCAGTGAAGTGCTTGTGCATATGTAGACAAACTACTGAAAGAATGGCTGGGGGTAAGTTTGTGGACTGCGAACTGCAACACAGGTATGAAGGGTTAACCACAGCATTTAGCAAGGAATGCGTGTACTATGAGGTTACTGAATTTTTAATTGCAAGAACACTTCATTAGCATACAGCACTTTACAAAATTTCTTATTTGCAACTCATAGGCTCATAGGTTCATAGGTAGGTACTAGACTATCAGCCCAAGGGCCTAAGTAAGCCTAGCCAACAAGGTTCCCTGGCTTATGCCACCCAAGAAAGTTAATTTCCTGTGCCCCTGTTGAGCTGAGCCACAGAAGTGATCCCTGTGGTATATTTCCTATTTCCCATCCACTCATCAAGATTTTTCTTGAAGAGTGCTAATGAGGAACTTTGCTTGATAAAGATGGGTACTTGTTCCAGAGTATAGGAAGTCTCTGGGATAGGAATCTATCCCTCCAGCATGTCTTGTTTATTGTGGTGACAAGGTTTATGTCCCTAGAGCATGTAGCTCAGAGGGATTGGGATTTCTTAAGGTGTAGCATGTCCAACAGCTCTGGGTTTAACATAGCTTTATATGTTAAGCAGAGATCTCCTCGGAGTAGGCGATATGCTACAGAGTAAAGCTGGAGTTTTTTTGAGATGGTCAGTGTAGGGCATCTGTTTTAGGCCAGTAATCCTCTTTGTGAGGTACTTTTGTGGCCTTTCCAGCTGCTGCAGATGTCTTGTGAGGTACAGTCCAAAAGGGGCATTCTACTCTATAATGGGTGTAATGAGTGCCGAGTAGAGGGGAGCAATGACCTCTTTTTTCCTGGATGAGAACCCTTTTGTGATGAGGTGTGCCACATAGAAGGATTTCCTGACTACTGTGGTGATGTGATTATCAAAGGAGAGACTAATGTCCACCTGGGTCCCAAGGTCTCTTATCACACATTCGGCATTAAGTAGACTGCTGTGTATGTGGTAGTTTATGGGTACAGAGTTTTTACCAAAGGGGATGACAATACACTTTTTGGCATTTTGCTTGAGGCCATGCCTCTGACACCAGGCATCTGTCTCAGTGAGGCTCTTCTGTAGGATGTCAACATCATTTGGGGACTCAACTATGGCTCCTAGTTTGCAGTCCTCTGCGAACTTTGTTAGCCAGAGGCCTTCTGTGTTAGCCTGTACTTCAGAGAAGTAGATACCAAACAGGAGAGGTCCCAGGACTGAACCCTGTGGTACTCCACTTGTCACTGGTTTGAAGTCAGATTTGGAGTCTGCAACTTTTACAGTGTGGGTTCTGTCAGTGAGCCAGCTAGCAACCCATCTTGTGACATAGGGATTTATACCTAGTTTAATGAGTTTAGCTATAATTCCAGAATGGGGGATGGTGCTGAAAGCCTTGGCGAGGTCAAGATAGGCTGTGTGAACTACCTTACCCTCGTCTATGGCTTTGGTGACTGCCTCAAAGAAGTCAATCATGTTCATAAGGCATGATCTGCCTTTCACACACCCAAACTGGGTGGGGTCCAGAGTTTGGAGGTTACCAACGTCTTTGTTTATGAGTTCCATAATGATACATTCCATGGCCTTGCAGACCAGGCTCATCAGGCTAATAGTTCCCAGGATCAGTGGTGGCTCCCCCTTTATGGAGTGAGATAACTGTTGCTGTGCACCATTCATTGGGCACAATGCTTGAAGTGAGGCTATGATTGAAAATGGTGCTTAGGTGGGGAGCCAGTTCATTCTGAAGTTCATGTAAAACACAGCCTGGGATGTTGTCTGGTCCCATGGATGCTGTGTTTTTGGTTTTAGAGAGTTCAGCTTTTACCTGCATAGATGCGATTACAGGGACTCTTCATTCCTCATGTATAGATATGGGCCCTTTAGGGGGTGAAAGGGGGGTTAAAGTTAGCACTGAACCTATCTGCCAGGATGTTGGTAATATCAGTTGGTTCTGTAATTTTTGTGCCATTGTGCTGTAACTCAGAACAGATGTGGGTGTTGCCAATGAGATTCATGACATAGCTACAGAATGCTTTGTTGCATGCCCTTAGAATCAGTGGTGATTTTGTTTTTGTTGCTAACTTTGGAGGATCTTATAAGGGATCTCAGCTTCTTACTGAGGCTGGCTAGGGAGCTCCTCCACTCATGGGATTTTACTCTCTTTTGCAACAGTTTCTTCCTTCTGTTGTAGAGTTTGTTTATGGCAGGGGACCACCAGATTCACTTCCTTTTTTTGGAGGATAACGTCTTGGTTCTGTTTGGGATAGCACGATCCATGCACTTGTGTAAGTTCTTATAGAGTGCATTTGTGAAGGATTCAGCAGTCATAACTGTATTGTCCATTTGCATGGGTGTCATGAAGTTCACCATTTCTGTCTTAAGAAGCATGAAGTTGGCTTTGGAGAAATTTTTTACCATAGTTTCCTTAATGGTGGGTGAGGGTGGGATGCGGATATCTAGGGTGATTAGCTTATGGTCAGATCTGACCAATGAGGAGTTTATTTCAGGTGTGGAAGACCGATCACTCATGTTGGTAATGACTAGGTCTAGGATATTTTTTCCCCTGGTGGGGGTGTGGATAAGTTGATCCAGGGCATTGGAATTTATGAATTCCAGAAAGCGTTGAGCAAAGGAGTTGTTACATGAGTAGTTTTCCCAGTTAATGGTGGGGTAGTTGAAATCGCCCATTATTAGGGTGTTTGGTTGAACCCTAATATTTTCCAGTATGTCAAGAAAACAGGAGTGGGAATCCTGGGGCATGGTGGGGGATCTGTAGCAAGTTACAATTTGGATTGCAGTTTTGCCCAGAGTTAGTTGCACTTGGATAACCTCGGATGCATTATGCTGCGCAACTAGCCTGGAGGTGTGGATATCCTTAATGAATATGGACACACCTCTGCCTTTGGTGTTCTGGTCCAGGTTAGATGGCCGAAAAGCGTGGCATGAGTTATAGCCTGGTAATGCAGGGGTGCTCTCTAGAGCCTTGAACCAGGTCTCAGTCACTGCACAGATATCGATATTCTCCATTTTAAGGAGTGCCTTGAGTGAGTGCATTTTGAGATTTAGACTTCTAGCATTGAGTAGCATTACTCTCAGTTTTTGCTTGCCTGTTCCTGTTATGGTAGTGAATTTGTCATTTGAACCTTGCCTAAAAAAGGCACTATAGGGGCGACAAGAGCCTTAGCCAATATCCAGAATCCCAGGGGCGACAGGTGCAGGCCATCTCTGGCAATCATCATGGTCTGTCGACCATGTCATCCCAGGCAGACAGATGCTGGATCCATTATGCTTAAGGCATTTCTAATTAGAGTAAATGGCCTCCATGAATCTTACTTTTGCTATGCTCATTTGTAAACATCAGGGATACCCCTAGTGCATTTGCACAAATGACTATCACCACTGGCCTGTGTTTCAAAAATATAGCCTTCAGTGCACTGATTACACATGTATTTGTATTTTCTGTTATTTTTTTATGACCTCAAGATACTTTAAATGATATTCAATATTGATCATATAAATTTTCCTGCTACCAAAGTGAATCTGTTTCATTCTTGCTCCTTGATCTATGCAGAATTGACTAAGATGTCTCTCTTGGGTTTTGTGAAAAGCATTGTGCCCAGCATAGTTTTGAACTTCTTCCTCTATATTTATAGGCATTTCTGACCGATTCTTTATAGATGAAAATGCCCTGTTAAGCCTTATGAATTTTTTGCTATTAGATTATTTGCATTGAAAAGTAAGCATCATATGCATCTAGCTTTTTTTCTAAATTCAAAGAAGACAGTCTTTTTCTTCACATCTGTTCTATTCTGGCTATGTCCTGATAGCAACATTTTTATGTGCTTGTATATGAAAATCATTATCAGTAAATTCCTGAAACACATTTAATTTGTTTTCTGGCAAAGCCAGGAATGAATGATCCCTTTAACTTCTAGTAGTTTCCAAGAAAATATGCTTGCTACTCTGGCAAACAGAAATTATTCAGTATATCTGGTACATGCATCTTTTTTCTTAGTTTATAATTTTCTTAAGTCATATTTCTGTAAGATATGTGCTTTGTAGCACTGGATAAAGCATGTCCAGCATCTTCAGGAATATACTCATCTGAGATGTGTCCCATTTCTTCTAGTACTTGTTTTTCACAAATACATTGATGAAACATTTCAAAATAATTCTTACTATATTCCTAGCAGCTCTTTTGATATTTCAGCATATATTTGCTGATCGTCAGTAAATGATCTTGACCAGTAATCAATTGTTTATCTTCTTGAAAATCACTGCAAAAACTGTTCTCTTTCCTTCACTCATTGGCTTGTTCACACCAAAATATTTATGTGTAGGAACTTAAGAACTTCTGTCAATAACTGCTTCAGACATTCAGAATTTTTTTAATATTTTTATTTTACTTCCATTCAGCATTATGTTACAACACTTTTCTTGATGACACACTTTCTTATTTTTTTTAAAACATCTTTAATAACTTCACATAGTCAGTGACACTGGCACATATAGTTATAAAAAGCAAACAAACCATCAGATAGATTTTTCCTTCTCATGCAGCATGTATATATGGTTTATTTCTTTACAATTATTATTGAGTTTAACATTACTTAGACTGCTCAAGTCCTGTCTTCCCTGACATTTCACTCCTCTTCCTCCTGAACTTAATTCTGCATGTACTGTATTATTCTTACAGATTAAATTTATTCAAATGCAGTTTGTGCCTTCCCTTTTCTAAAGATCCCACTCATACGTTTATTTTCTTTACAGCATTCAATAATTTTGTTGGTTTAGCTTTTGATTTCCATTTTGCACACATACAGTGCCTAGACCCAAAATAATCACACCAAAGAAAGCCATTCTAACCAATTTATTGAAACTGGAGCTTGCAAACAACTACTTAAATAGTAATACAAACAATAAACAGTAATAATATGGATAATTATGGACAGTTATTGTGGCACCATAAGGAATGCTTACCAGCCAGCAACAGATACTGCTAGCAGTGTTAGAACATAAAACACACTGTAACTTAACCACACTGGCCCTTGGGACAGTGTACCACTGCTCAGTCCAAATTAATTATAAACCAAATAAAAGAAGGAAAGGGGGAACAGAGGAGGGGTTTCTTATACCAACAAACCCCTCTTTCCATCATCCATGAATCCCAAGACTGCAGCTTAGCACAGGGAATGGTAAGCGTGCACCAAACACTTATGTCACAAAAGGTCAGACTATATCCAATCCTCCCTATAAATAATCTCTCTCCCATCACCCCTCCCACTGACCTTACTTCCTCACACAACTCCCTTTAACAAACGTCTTACTTCGTCCTCCTTCTCTTGCCATTACTCACACTTAAACCCTGCTCTTCTAACACCTGTCTGATAAAGTCTATTTGTCCGTATATCCTGCCTTGAACAAAGTAATCATAGCAAATAAAGTCACTGAGACCAGTTTATTGAAAGAACTTGCACATAACCAATCAGCAGTAATAAAATGAATAATTATGGACATTTACTGTAGCAGCAAATGTAATGCTCACCAGTCAACATCAGATACTACTAGAAAAATTAGAATATGCAGCTCACTGTAACCTAACCACACCAGCCTTTGGAACACTGTGTCACCTCTCACTCCAACTTAGTCAGAAACTAAATAATAGAAGGAAAGGCGAAACAGAAGATGGATTCCTCAAACCAAAAAAAAACCCTCTTAATATACCCACCAGCCTGCCCTGAAGAAAGGCAAACCCGATTCCACAATTACAATCATTGAACTAGCTTTTTTTAAATAATGAAAAATGTGCATACCTAATTCACTCAGGTGGAAGTCATCAGACCTATACCAACTGCAGTGAATATCATCAAAGTCCCTATGATCTAATACCAGCAAATTTAATCTGGCACATGCTCTTAATTCTTTTGAAGCTAAACACTTCTCTATACACTAATCTAGGGATAATCACAGACCAAACATAAAAGCAAACAAAAAGTGAAACCAGCTCACGTAAATGAACCAGGCAGCTGAAATAATTAAAAAAAATTTTAATGAAACTGAACGCTTTCACCTAGTTGCAGCAAGGCTTCTTCAGAGTTAAAATAACAATGGTACAAATCCATTTAAATAACCCTCCCTGTTATTAACATCACAGAAGCTACCAATCAAAACAGAACAAGTCACATTATCAATATTTAAATAAAAATGAAATATCACAAAAGCCACCAATCAAAATAGAATACGTCACATCATGAATATTCAAATAAACATGAAACCAAAATTGATTGCCTACAAAATTACAAAATATTAAAAGTTTATCTGTAAAAAACAGAGTGAACTATTTAAAATACACTTGCATGAAGTTTTAAAACTGCATAAATAAAGATTTGTTCATTTAATCCAGGTTTTAAAGTGGCATTTAGTCTTAACTGCCAAAGAACTTATTTGTATTCTAAAAGGCTTTCAAGATCACCTCCCTTCTCATTATATGATATTCTGTCCATCACAAAAAATAAAAACATTTTGAAATTAAGATACTCCATTGAATGCATGAAGAGGGCATTAGTTGACTTATGTAGATCTGGCACTTTGTCATAGTAGGATTACTTCAAATATTTTACTATTCAGATATTACAACATTCTATTGGACAACAAGCAATCCCTTATCATAAAATCCTACTTCAACATATGGCCTATATCAATTGACACCTATTTAAATTTATGGCCTAAACTTTTACTTATTCAAGATCTACAACCCGGCATCAACCTTTGCAAGGATTACACCAAATGAACAAGTAATACACTGCCCCATTCAACAAACCTTACCCATTTTGTACCACTCCAATAATCCCCCAATTTTAGCCTTCAGGGGTCCCTTTAATGGCACTAAAAAAGGGGTTCAAGAATGTTAAGGTCGGGGTACAAGGTCGATGCACTCTTGGTTAAAGAATAACCATTGCATCCATTTTCATACTTACTGCTGGTAGCTTGTTGCTTGACTGTTTGTTCACATTTCAACTCTTTTTCTTATAGTCAGCTTAATCTGGTCTCTGTCTCCTCAACTTCACTATATTGCATTTTTTGTTAAAAAAATTCAAGTAAGTAATAGTTTCTTTAGCTATACATTTTACTAGATGTCTATCTATCTTCTAAATAACAAATCATCACCTACTGATCCTGGAAAACCACAGACAGTCCTTTTTTTTATCCCTATCTTATCCCTTGATAGTGATTATTTTTGAAAAATGTAGAAAATTAAAATATATAAGTCTACTTTTTTTTGTAAATGAGAGCCAGAAAAAAATGAAAATTAATCAAATCCTTGTGTAAACAAATGCCTAAGTATTCAGTCTGATGCTAATCCATTTTATAGGTACATTTCAAAAATGTGGTAGAATTGTTGAAATAGGTGATAAAATCAGTTACCAAATTCTTATCAACTTTCAATAAAACAAGGATATCATTAAGGAACCTATAGTATGCCACCGTATGTTCAGTAAAATGGGAATCCAAAACACAATTCTCCTCCCATTGGGTAACACTAAATTGGCAAATATAGGTGCACATTTGGTACCCATTGCCACACCAGAAGTCTGCTGAGACAGTTCACCATAAAAGAACAAAAAATTGTTGATCAGTACTATTTCCATTAAATCAACAAGCAAATTAATTTTATTGTTTGTTAAATTCTTGTCACAGGCTATACCTTCCCTGAACAATTCTAATCCTAAATCATGTGGTATAACTGAAAAACATTCTCAGTGTCAATGGCTATATACCATAAGTGCTCATCATAATCCAGCCTTCTTACCAGATCTAAAAGGTGCCATGAATCACAAATGATATGGTTTGTAAAATGTGTTTACAATGAATATCTATAAATGCAGCAATGGGTTCTGTCTTTGATCCAGGAGCCACCACTATGGGTCTCATAGGTGGGTCAAAAATATTTTTGTAGATCTTGGGAATTCCAAACTTTGTGGGAATGAGGGACATGTCATGTGTTAAAGGTACCCCTAACTCAATGCATGAAGTAGTAAAGCATTGCATGCCTTCCTCTGCTTCCACTCATGCATTTCCTGTTAGCAAAATATTATCCAAGCCTTCTGCATATGATCCCACCTCTGCCAAAATATGGTGTAAGGCAGTATTAAAACTCTCAAACGTTGCACGTGCCACCATACAACCCATTGGCATGATCTTATTGAAATAATATTTGCCAACCAAATGCATCCCTACCCATGGCCAATCCTCCTCTTTGAAAGACAGAAGCCAAAAGGACAGCTCAATATGCTTTGTCTACAACCTGGAGTCCTTAAAGCTCTTAAATGTCCTCAAAACATCATCCATTGATGCATGCTACACATTTGCATCCGTCTTGGTGATGCAGTCAATCACCTATCCCTCCTGGCCTGTTTTTGGCCATCAAACCCAATGGTGAGAGTCAGAACACTGGGAATGGAGGCACTTTGAATGGGCCTAAACCTCTGCCTGCCTTCACTTCCTTGTCCAGCAAACCCTGATCCATTGTTTTCCTGTATTTCATTGATTTTATATACTGGCCCACAAAATTGTCCCCCCATGTTCAATGTAATAAAAAAGCTCCACAGTAAATCAGTGCTCTAACCCCATGCTGCATCCTGATCAGGTTATTCTCTCAGTAAGGCTCACAAAATTTGCACCCTAATGTGGGAATGGGAAAGCCAGTCTCTTGGTCATTCCCTGAAAGGGCCAAGAAACCCCTTGCCACATGGAAATCACTTCAACCTCTCCAGCTGCCTTCACCTGTTGATGACAGTCTACGAACCTCTTGAGTCATGATAGCCCCTTGCAAACCTCCACCTTCCTAATACCAATACCTCACAGCTCCATGGGAGCTCCATACATAGAGCAAGTCTGGGTAAATCTTCAGCATGGCCATGAGCATCTGCACATATTAAATGCCCAGCAAGTGTCTGCCTTCTCTACCATTTGTGATATGAAGGGCCTAACTTGGACCCCTGCTCTAGTCAACATGATGCCAATCCATATATCAGCATGACTGAACTCCCAATGCAATGGCCTATCCACCACTTTCAATTTTTGAAAATGCTAGTCATACCACAACCATGCATTTTCACCTTGCAGCCTCTGAATCTCCTTAATAGTTAAAAAATAGGTTAACATGGGAAGCCATGGGAGGAATCCTTTTCCAAAATAACCACCATAAAATAAACAAAGACTACCACCTGTTTCTCCCACTTCCATTCTCTAAAACTGGCTACGTTCCTTTTACCTAATGCTGCAAATACTGCTGCTAAAAACTTAGCCTCAGAATCTTTAAACTCAGTTATCCTCTGTGCCCCATCAGCATCAATTAAATCAAAAACATTTACATATTTGTCCAGCCATATCATCTTTTTCTTGGGCAGTGGGATATGTAGGGTAACAAACATCCTTGCCCCATTCCCACAGACAAAAAGCTTGGGCTCCAACCCATTCCATAGGCAACCCTTCATGAAGTGAGCCCACCAGCAATATAGTGCCAGCAATGTTATTAGCCAGAAGCCCTAACCTTGAGTGCTCAAAGGGGTCCACATTGATTTGACCCTCCACTGCCTCTTATGTAACAGCCTCAGGCTAGGTCCCCAGCTCCTGGACCTCTTCATCTAACTTTAACAAATCCTGAAACCTATTCCTTTCCATCTGTCTCCTTTTCCTCTCTCTTTTACCAGTTACATGAACCCTACCCCCTACCATAAGTGCACAAATGGCCCCTGAGAGAAACTCCCACCCCCAAAATGCCTCACAGCTTCCATTCCTAACATCAGGCAAAATGACGCTACCCAAAAACCCATTGTCACTAAAATACTGGGCAGACATTTAAACTAAACTTAACAAGGCCCGCAGTCCAAATGTCCCTGACTGGAATCAACCCTATTGTTTATATCCAACACTGCCACCTACACCAATAAGCCAAGTAAGCTTCACCTTTCTGGGACATTTTATTCATATTTGCTAACCCTATCCATGGTCCTAATCGTAGTATTGCCCCTGATCCTAACCCTACACGTTACATTACTAAACATAGTATCTCATTTGTGCATTGAGATGCAGCTATATATATATATATATATATATATATATATATATATATATATATATGTATATGTATATATATATATATATATATATATAATGTATAATTGATATATATATATATATATATATATATATATATATATGTGTGTGTGTGTATATGTGTGTGTGTGTGTGTGTGTGTGTGTGTGTGTGTGTGTGTATATATATATATATATATATATATATATATATATACATATAGATAGATATAGATATACTCCAGGATTTCATAAAATCTGTGAAGGCACAGTGTAGAGCCTACATGGAATGTTACCGTGTCCATGTATATGGCTCCCCCTCGGCAGCATGCAATGCATATTAATCATGGCACATTGTTGAGGAAGAGCCATGGAACATGGTTATTTTATCAGTGTAGGGAGTATAGTGCCAACTGTGTCTGCAGATGAGTAAGACACTCCCTGCACTGTCCAATTGTATTATGTTAATGTATATTTTACTGTTTTAAGTGTCTGCTTTTAAACAAAAAAGATGTTTGCATAGCACAGCACTGAGTGCAACAATGATAAGCAGTGCTGAGGCACCTGCCAGACATCTAAAAATAGAAACTAGATGCAATTAAATATTTATTTAATGTTCATGTGTAAGCATAGCTAAGCGGGTTTGGCTGGTGAGGTGCAGTGCTCAACAGTGCTTATAGGTAGTTGAGAGGTAGATGCAAAGGTATAGCAGAATTCCACATATCCTTGTAGTTAAATGGGTACAGGTACAGCCTCATGAGCAGAGGTGTAGGGTTTGAATACATGGAAGAGAAAATAAGCATTATTTTTGAAATACAAATTTTACTAATTATTTTTCAATTCTGGCCTCTTGTGGTCTGCTAAGCTCTGCTAAATCCTGATAAAACCTGTTAAGCACTGCATAAACACAATAATGGCTGAAATGTTTATGCACTTCTCATCTCTGCTTGGCTGGTTTGCACACTGCTAAGCACTGCTAAGCATACAGACCCTCAGCTCAACTGTGATGGTTTGCAAGCTGCTAAGTGATGCACCACATTTTTAAATGTTGCCCAATGTTGTATAAGGGAAGGAAAACAGGCTATATTAAGCTCAATAGGTGGGAATACAGCATAATCCTTCGAAGTTCTGTCTCTGAAGGATACTATGGCAGGTGTTGGTAAGGGTTCACACTTTTGGGTGCAGTGTTGGCCATTCTGTTGTCCAGGATCATGGTTGGACTCCTAGTAAAAAAACATGAAGACTGGCTTCTGCAGGGAAGTTACCAGGGCTCACAGAGCGAGTCAGAGGCCTGGGACCAGCTGATAAGGGAACTCACCAGTGCAACTGATATCACCCGAACAGGTGAGCAGTGTCATCACTACCATGATGACCTGAAAATATGAAAAGGAGATCTCTTGGACACCTGGGTCCAAGAATTTCAGGCAGGGAGTGTCCCACATGTATGTAAGGAGTTTGACCTCCATTTCACCAATCTCTAATCTGAATGTCTGCTAAACTGGTATGCATAATGGTGTGCTTCTCTCCCAACAGCTGTATAGGAGAGGCCTTGCAACATTGAGGCACATGCTGGGTGCTTGGCCAGGTTGCACTGTGAGTGTGGTGAGTATGGATGTATTATGCTAACTGTAGTGAAATAAGCAAGAAAGAATAAAGCATTACCTGCAATAAAGTATGTACAGCAAAGTTTGTATTGCAATAAATATGGACTTGGAGCTGTAGTTCAATAAATGAATAATGCCAACTGTAGTGCAATAAAAGCATGAAACAATACCATTACCTGCATTAAAGTATATACAATAAAGTCTGTAGTGCAATAACTGTGGAAGTAGACCTGTATTGCAAGACCTGAATAATGACAACTGTTCTCCAATAAAAACTCAAAACAGTACCAGAGACTGCATTAAAGTATATACAATAAAGTCTGTAGCACAATAAGTGTGGAATTAGAGCTTAATACCAACTCTTCTGCATATAATACATGAACCAATACCAATAACACCAAGGTAAATTGTGTATATCAGGATTGTCTTGATTTAACCATTGCATTACAACTGTATGCATTCAGGCTGTAAGGTAAAGTGCTGCAGTCAACTATAACACTGTAATAACTATACAATGCAAATGTAATGGCAGTCAGATGTCTTATTTAACACATACAGTACCGTTCAAGGCTGTTTCTTGGCCAATATTGTTGATGTAATGCTCTGTCATCCACAAACAGCAGATAAGCAAAGTATATGGGTGAGGTAGCCCACTCCATGATCTGATATTGTTTGTTGACTTCAAAGATATTTCAAACTAATGACAATTTACTGTTTATACCTGCATTCTATATACTAATGTATAGATTACCTACTATCTCTGTCATACTTGTATTTCATGCATGTGTGTTCTACTGTCACTGCAGTCTAGTATACAACTGCAGTGCTACTACCAGGTCACATATTGGTTCCAGGTGAGCTCTAGGCAAATATCACTCAGTTTAGTAGGCAACAGTGACCGAGTAGCTCAATTTGTTAAATTCTCTGTCTGTAGTACATTTTGCCACACACAGGCCAGGGTTTGAATCCAGTGCTATGTAGCACTAAATATTGCAGTATCAGTCATGTAATGTTTTCAGATTCTCTCTCCACAGGAACTATAGGTCAATGGGTGAGGTAGCCCATATTATGAGTAAATAATTGTGTGTTTAGATGTCACAGACTGTTAAAATCATTAGCAAGAATGTGAAAGTACAGCATAACATAAAGGAATTAAATAATAGTAATAAAATAAAATGAAATAAATAATATGTGTAATCTTGGTATGGCTGAATGCCTGGAGTGTCTGTTCAAAATTGCTGCACCCAATTCCTACATTCCATGCAGATGTCCACTGCAGTCACTGCTGTTGGGTTCTATCCCCATGCCTGCCAAGCAAGGCATGATAGTTATTTAGTTTCTGTTCTGTACGCATACATGTCTCTCAACTGTCATGCTGTCACATAATGCAATTAGTAGTGCATAATCCATCTGTCACAAGATTGGAATGATTACCTAAATTGCAAAGTATCACTACATCAGCCCACAGTATACCTTGGTAGTTATATAGGTCCACGTGATATGCCAGTGTTCTGCGTAGTAGTGATAGTCCATACTATCCCATGTGAATAGCTTGAGAGGCATGTACCTGCTACAGCAGCTATAGGAGACTTGTGCACATAAAGAAAGGACATACCCATAAAGTAGATAGTAGTAATGTTGTCAAATATATAGCCTATAATGGTACTAATGGATGTTTTTTTTCTCTCCCTCCACCCCTTATCTTCACTTATTTGTTATTGTTATCCATTGGCTATGTTTTACTATTCACATATGTTGTTAAATTACCTGTATTTTAGGGCATGTGTATTATTATTGTTATGTGTTATAATTGTTGCATATTAACATATCTTGTTTAATTACCTATTTTGTTGGCCTTGTTAACATACTGACTGTTCTGGCATGTATTGTGTTTCACATATATGCATTGACATGGAACTGTAATGGGTTATTTCCACTGTTCTGGCATGCTATTATTAATATGTTTTGTTCATAACTAACCTATACTTATTGCTATACCTCCATCACCACAGCACTTCAGGGTAGGCTGGTTCCCAGTGATCCACCTACCTTGCCTCAACTGGCCATGGCACCGGGTCCTAGCACATCTGAGACCCAGGTTGGTGGTGCCCCATCCGCTGCCCCTGCAACCAACTGCAACATTGGGTAGAACCACCTCAGGGGATGGGGCCCGGCCTCTGCCTGGGAGCAGTGGCAGAGGGACTGCAGTCACCCAAAAGGAACTGCCAGTCATGGTGCACATGATCATTTATTGGACCTATGAACACCTCACAGCCTGTATATGTGCAGCATTGTCTTAGTCTCTCAGTCTGTTAAATGCCTTGCATGCAGTACATCTTGCCACACACAGTCGTATTCTCCACTTTCATTTCAGTATTTCAGGGGCCAGACAGACAGGGCCAAGGCTTATATGAAGGTCTTATATTTGCACTGTGGTGGCATTGGCTAATGAATGAGTGCAATACAGCTTTTTTGCTGCAATTTGCAATTCTGACCCACAGAGTGAGGCAGAGGCAATGTATTATCAAAAGATTACTGGAAGCAAAGTTCAACAAAAGAGGACTGCACTCCACCAGGTATTTTACAGATTTCTCCATATAACAGAATGCAGATGGGAGGATGGAGGTATGGGGAATAGGAAGCACAGCAGTAAGCCTGTCTTAAATCTATAGTAATGACATGTCAGTAATACTCAGCTGTCCTACACCTACAGGCATGCCTCAACTGTCCCTGATTTCAATCACATCTCAGCTCTGTCCCTGTCAATCTCACCTACAATGGTCAGCTGTTGTACATCCCTGTAATGTCAAACGATGTACTGTAATTCACCTCCTCTCAATCTGTCCATGTCTCACATAATTAGTTCTAACATTGTAAAACTGACCCTGAATGTCCCTGATGTACTCTGGCTATGTCACTGTTTCTGTTGACATTTGTCCCTGTTTGGTTGAGAGCTATGCCTAACATACCTGTCAATCTCTTAGTGTTTATGTATTGTGAATAGACTTACTGATATTACTGAGTGAAACTAAGATGTCTGTCTTTATTTTCTGACATCAGCCATCAATGATTGGCCAATAATTAGTTAGAAATCCACAAGTTTGTGTGAAAATCTTGACAGTCTGCAAACTTCTGTATAGATGAGAGGTATGATGCCTATAGGGAACATATCCTACAACAGCACAAAGTCAAAATGTTGTGGAGCAGACCAGGACTGTTCAGCTGTATCAGCAAGTATCAGATAAAATGCATGAACAAATGAGTTTCAATGAGGCAGGAAGCCAAAAAACAAGTCCACATAAAGACTAAAATCTAAATGTTGGCAAGCTTTCACCCATGTGGGTTTCTTCAAACCTAAAAGCACTAATAAAACAGAGCTAATTTATGCACACATTAATCACAACAATTATTGTATCATATTCTGCTACATTGTTATTCTTAAAATATCAGCACATCTCGGTGTTGAAAAACACAACCTCTTACCTAACATATATATCAACATGTGCATCATAAAAAAATCATGTTTAAGAAATCTATTTATAAAACTAGTACTGATAAAACTAATAAGGCAAATAACAAAAAACTCTACTAAAAATCATTGTCTTCTAACATTATTAAAAAAATCACTTGGCATGTATAATGGACAATCAAAACCTTATTACAAAAAATGTATATATAGAAGAATATATAAAATAAGCAATATATTGATTCAAAATGTGCAATCCACAAAAAGCATCAGAAAACATTTAAAACTTTACTACTAGCTTCCTGCTTTTCAGGGCTGGTTTAACAGAGATTTTATCATTCAAACCAGGCTCCGACTTCTGTTCTCTCAGTGTAATTCCTTGTATCCCCCCCCCATACTAGTAGTGTTAACTTGCAGCACTTGGAACCTAAAGGAATGTTGTGAGTCAGTTCCCTGAACATGCTTCGAAAGAGCATTTTTAGTAGATTTGATGCGGATATGATATAGATGTTTCCTAAATCCTGTCCCAGAGCCTTTTATCAGCTGTACACTATATGCTCAGTTGTACAGGTAGCTGTAGAATTGAACCTGAATGTTCTCCCTGTAACTGGATGCACAAAGTTGGGGTCACTACTTAAATAAACACAGTAGTTACAACTATTACATGGAGTGGCACCCAAAAGGGGCATGCCTCTTTGATCTGTGTTACTGGCCCTATCATAACATAGCATTCTTTGCAGGTTCTTCCTATTCCTGAAATGGAAACAGGGTCTATCACCTACAATCTCTTTCAAGTATGGATCTACCATGAGGACTCTTCAATTCTTGATAAAGATTTCCCTGATATCATTAATGTCCCGTGTATAACTAAGGAATGCCCTAACTGCTGGATCATAATTCCTCTTGGTTTCAATCTTAGACTCCATTGCATTTTCAACTCCACTCCTGTCAGCAAAATAGGGGGCGGCAACATCCCCTCTAAGCAAGTTCACCCCTTCAAAGCCTGCTGTAACTTCATTGAGACTGTAAGATCTTTCTACTAGTCTATTCTGTAAACCCAACAGTTCCTTAGTAAAATCATCATCTGTAGGGTTCAATCTGGATGCACAAATCGCCTGTTCTCTCACAATGTTTCTAAAAACATATATAGGGTGCATACTACTCCTGTGTAAAAGTGTATTTTTATAACAGGATTTCCTAAATACTCCTGTGTTGAGCAATCCACTAGGGAGACATTCTACAAACACATCTAAATAAGAAATCCAGCTGTCTGATTCTTCCATAGTGAACTTCAAAAAACTTGTAAGTGAATTCATCTCGTCCAAAAATCGTTGTAACACTATATCTGTTCCTGTCCAAAACAGGAAGAGGCCATCCACAAACCGTGTATAAAATATAACATGTCCCTTGAAGCTCTCTAGGGAGAACAATTTCTTCTTCTCCCAAACTGCCATGAACAGGTTGGCGTAGCTATTGGCACAAGAAGTGCCCATAGTGATGCCATCCTTTTGAATGTATGGAACCTCACCAAACAAAAACACGTTATTCTCAAGAATAATCTCCAGTAAAGCACACATTAGATCTATCTGTACTATTGTGTAATCTGTCTCCTCCATACAGCATCTGTGTATGCTCTCTATGCCTTCACCATTAGGTATGACAGTAAACAGGAATTGTACATCCAAGGTAATAAGCTTATAAACAGAATCTTGTGGTAACGTAGCCATTTTACTATATAACACAAGTAGGAATTGTTTGGTATCTTTTAAAATGTAAGGGAATTTCTAAACTACTGGTCTCATGTACTTCTCTAAATATAGGGACATGGGTTCAGTAGCCCACCCTCTTCCTGCCACAATCAGTCTCATTGGGGGAGAAACAGGGTCCTTGTGGATCTTGGGTAAACCCTGGATAACGGGAATCAATGGGTTCTCTACAAAAAAGAATTGAAACAAATCTAAACTAATTGTTTTACTTCTACGTAGATCATCTAACATATCATAGATATATATGTAAGACCCTATCCTCTATATCTCCCATGTAAATAGTGAGATAAAATCTATCATCACTCAACATGGTTATCATGCTATCCTAATACCTCACTCTACCCATTACTACCACTGGTCCTCCCTTATACGCAGGCCTAATCATTATTGTGGTATCATTCCTGAGTTGATTCAGGGCAGCTCTTAATTTAGGGGAAAGATTACCAAACCACTTTCTCTTCCTATTTTCAGTGTCCAATTTGTGCAAGTCATCCTCAACCAACTTGACAAAGGCATCCAATAAAGGATTCAACATGGGAACATAAGTGCTCAGTTTCTTAAACACAGGACCTATTGCATCCATTGGTTGAATGCCATAATCTAATTTAAGTTGTACATTGTGTCCAAATAACTTAACATCCATAACTGAATCTGTAATATCACTTCTAACAGAAGGTATAAAAGAAAGCCCTTTGTTCAAAACTTATAATTCTCCCTCAGTTAAAATTCTACTGGAGAGATTCCATACTAACGTCTGGATACTTTCTCCCACATTTTCTTGAGGGTTGGACCCAAATGTTCCTCCCCAACACCTTCCGTTTCTGTCTCCTACAACAGGTTTGCATTGCTGTCTGTCATTGTGGTACACTGGTGTTGCTGGACAGTATCCATATAGTCATTGTAATAGCACACTGATATTTGTCTGACAGCAGCTGCATGACATATTAGTGGGAGTTTCCATGTAGGGAACTCACCACAGTAGACTGCAGTGATGGGTGTAGAAACATACAGTAGAATCTGTCACAGCACACAGGTAAGTACCCCAGTATTGCTACTATCTTGGTGATAACCACACATGTAGTGTGTAGCCAGACTGTGTTGTATGATGTGTGAGGGTGCAGTGGGTACTGTAGGCTATTATGGGTGTGCTGGATCTGTACATAGTGGATGTCCACGTATCTGGTCCTGTAATGTGATTCTTTCTTGTTGTCTTCCAGGAACCATGTACCGCAGGAGACACACACCCTTTTCAACTGCAGAGAATGACATTATACTGGATGGACTGAGACACTACCATCAGATCTTGCTGTCCAGGAGTAGACACAATTAGGATCAGTGGGCAGCATTATGGGCACACCTTGTGCAGGCTGCTAATCAGATTGGGCAACTGGACAGGACCTATAAGCAGGTCCGACACCGGGCCACAGTTATGGTGCATGCTGCATGACAAAGGGCAGCTGCTGTTGCCAGGGATCGTGCTGCCACCAGTGGAGGGCCAGAGATGGAACAACCACTCTTGGCCACAGAGGGATTCTGGCAAACCTAGAAACAACCAACAGCTCACAGGTATCCATCACACCATACATCATGGAGGTGGGTGCCACAGTTCCCACAGGAGAGGAACATCCAGGTAAGCTTACTGTGTTCAGGAGTGTAATACTGTATCAGTCATTGTGGCAGGCTGTACATACCAGTACATGGGTGTCAGGTGTATCTGCATGGGTGGGTTGGGTTTTATGCTCAGTTGTGCACACATACTCAGAATTTAGGCAATATAGCCATTATCACACTAGCTACTGTATATGTGGATATATCCATAAATTACCTTGTAGTGCTGCAACAGTTGGTGGTGCTGACAATACCTCTCCCTCACCTTTTCATTGGCCAGTCAGGTGTGGCCCAAGTCCATGGTCCTGTACCTTGTATATGTGATGCTGTTGCTTCATATATATCACATATATACCCTACAAAAGTTAAAGGCTGTCATTTTGTCCTATGGGCAACTCCTGTGCTTAACCAGAGTAGGATATTTGTATGTTACATTCTGGAACAGTTAACTACAGTGCATAAACTGGGTAATCACAGGTGTGTTAATTGTACAAACATTAACACATTTGCACTTATAGTTATGAGTGACTATGCAGCCTGCTATACATGAGGCAGGTACTGCAAGATACCTGTTCAAACACAACAGGTAAATGGTACACACCTGAGACAGTGATACTACTACTGGCATATCATTCTCAATATAGGTGTACTGGGTTTTATGTTTAGTTCTATCACATGCACTGTCATATTGCATACCTTACAGGTGTATTGTACTGGCAATGTTAACTGGATGTAGCTGAAGTGCATGTTATAATGGGTCTAACTTGTCATGTATGTTGTTGTGAGTTTGTCTGTTGTGCATGGGAGCAGAGATGTGAAGATGTGGGACCTGTAATGCAGTTGTGCATCCTCATCTGTATGAGTCTGTGTGGATTACCATACATAATAGTGCAGGTAGTAATGTACTGATGTTGTTTTGCATCTCACGGGTGACCATGGGGGTTGGAGTCTGTCCCCATCACAACCTGATGTCAGTGTCTCATTGCTGATGAAGGTGGCCATAGTGAGGCACAGGCGGGGCTGTTGGTGGCTGAATTTGTCCCTGAGGATGACATCCCTCTTCTGCCCCCATTGTCACTGCACACAATCAGTATGCCCACACATACCCAGTCCCCAGAGGCCACAGATATTGGACAGTCAGAGGGTGGCAACATTGAACAGGGTGGTGTGACAACTATGGCATCAGTGAGTGTAGACATTGGCTATAGCCAAAGAGTTGGTGAGGTCCCAAACAAGTGGATTGACAGGGGTGCTCATAGGAGGACTGCTGGCAAGCCACCACCTGTTGCAGGTGTCACATTACAGGTCACTCGCTGTGTGTTTCAGTCTGTCGTGGAGGCACAGGCATGTTCTGAATGCAATATCAGATGGATGCTTAGGGTTATGGATGCAGCACAGTCTGACATCTGTGACTGCCTCCACCACATTGGGGACACCCTGGATCAGTTTACTGCTGTCACAGATAGAAAGTGGGCTGAGACAGTGTCTGTCTTTGACTGCACAATGTCTGTGCTGGAACATCTGGGTGGAGGTGAGCATTAGACACGTAGACAAAGTCCAGCAGCACCATCTGCTGGGAGACTATGTGGCCACACACAGTCACGCTCCCATAGTGGTAGTACTGACAGCACTACAAAGGGAAGCGTGCTGTCCACACCATGACATGGCAGGTCATGAGCACATGGTCATGGGTGGTCCCATGGGGACACAACCCCAGCATTTTTCAGTCACTGTCAGGTACTAGCACCACATCTGGCCTTGGGCATGGTGATGCCAGTACTACTCCTGGCAGAGCCAGTTCATGTGTTCATTGCCAGAGATGGTGAACTGTCCACTGTACCAAATACTGTCCACAGCTGTCCAACATACACACATGTAGGACTAGCACTGGGCTTGACTGTGTGCATGCACACTAAAGCACCACAGTCACACACAGGTCACCAACAGACACACATGCGGCACCTCTCCATGACCCATTAAACCCACACCCTGTCCAGACTCACACACATGCTGTCATCTGTTTGGTACAGCCTAGGACTCTGACACCACCACACCACACCCTGTGCATATCACGATACCTGCCATCCATGTCACTGATGCAGGGAAATGCAACTATGTGTCTGATGCACAGGGTGACTATATTACTTTACATGTACTTGTGCAGTGCAATATTGTTTTGGCATGGCATTTGGGGGCAACTACAGGTATTGTATGCTGGCATGTGTCATGACTACACATCAAATTTTGTGTATAATTTTTGCATGATGTTAGACTGGTGATAGTGTTACAGAATGACAGGTGTGTCATGGACCTGTGTATGTGCCCATTCCAGGTGTCTGAAGGGTTCAACAATGGACACATGGTGGCAATACAATGGCAAAGGATGGCATGGCAGCACAGCAGAAATATGATGCCGGCAATGTACAGCAGTATACATGCATGGCTCGCTAGGTGAATATGTGGATTCACTTCAGAAGATCGAATGTCCGAAATCTCGATCTACAAGCCATTAAAACAAAATAAAACACAAGCTTGCGGCTTTTGCCCACCCCTGCCCTCAATGGGGGCTGTGCCCCACCCCCTACTTAAATATACCAACTACAGTGGGAGATGGAAAATCTCCTTGCTCCTGCGCTCGGAGCGCGCAAAGCGGGAGATTTCTTTACTTCCTGCCAACAAAACAAAAAAAAACATTACGTACACACACACACAAGGCAATACACAACCTCTGTGCTGTGTAATAATGAGATGATGTAAAGTTAATTTCGGAACACGATCATATGGTCTCACCATATGCAGATCGAGATTTCAATAATCGATATGTGTATAACAGTGTATCAGGGACAATGAAGGCAGTCAGCATAATAATGCTTTCATACTTTGTGACAACATCTGCTACCCTCGATACATGTCACCTGGGTTTTCTGAACGTACAATCTAGTAGGTGGAAGATATCAATTATGCTTATGTGGAGGAGGGTAATTTAGAGGCCAGCAGCTAGTCACATGCCCATAAAATGCATAACCATTGCACGGAGATGCACACACACACACACACACACACACACACACACACACACACACACTTGGAAGATGTGAGATTAGCACTCCTGTCTACTATCTACTCCTACCTATTTACTATTACGCACTACAACCAGCAGTACTTATCACATACACCATGGAATTTAGTTGATATTTGACTGTCAGCCAGCACCCTTAAGGTGGAGTATGCAAGGTGGCCTTGTGTTAGACAGCATTTGTGGCCGGCAGAGTGATACTGCTTGGTACTGTTATTATATGTAGTGTCCTAGGAGCAGGATTCCTGGTAATATCCCCTGTTATGTGTGTGTACAGTTACCAGTATGTCCATATGTGGCTGTTTGCAATTTGATAGGCAGACATGTGGTGAGGGACAATAAAGCCTGTCCAAGGCATGGGTTGCAACCATTGTACATTGCACCACCAGCTCACCTGTGTCTGTCTGCAGGGTGACATTCCGCAGGCACAGGGGTATGTGGGTGAGTGGATTGTGTACTGTTGCGATCTTGGTTGGACAACTGTTGTGATGTGTAAGTGCTGATAACCCCAGCATTCCGGGGTATGTGGGGACATTCGTACATCCTCACACATATCTATATAAATGTGTATAACGGGGATGTCTCCTTAACTGTTGTTGTGTGTATACATTATGTAAATGTGTTATGTAGATATGTGTGATTGTACTTTATATAGTTATATATATATCTTGTTATAATATATATATATATATATATATATATATATATATATATATATATCCCACATACTGATAGATACACTAATCAAGCGTGAGGGCGATAGGGAGAGACAGATATGTATATGTAGTTGTATGTATGTGCAGACATATTTCCACATAGCAAGTCTTTGGGTGGAAGAGGCAACAGACTTGAGCTCAAGTTAGCTAAGTGTAGCAGCATGCCCAGTGTGACAATCAGTACTTACAAGATGATTCCAGGCCAGAGCTACCTGCACTCCAGTCCAGGATTATGTGCACTGCAGGGCATTGGCTGCTGCACCTGTTACCACAGTACAGCACTTCCCTGATATTGTCCAAGGCATTCCCCGGCTGTTTGCTGACCTTATTATGTGACTCATACCTCTCAACTGTACAGAACTTCACAGAATGTCCAGATTTTTGCCTCATATTTTTGGTCCATTTTACATAACATTGTGGTTTTCTGGCAGATTAGTGGCAAAGCATTGAAGACTTGAGTTAAGAAATAATGACAGGCATTTGAGTTTCAGACGCCAAACACACTAGGAGATTCATGCTAATGCAATGTCTGTTATTCTATCAACTTTCTACATTTGTAAGAGCATTATTTAAAACTTGTCCTTATTTGTGTCTCTATATCCCACTTTTATTCATGGCTTTGGCCAGATTTCTTGCTCTAAGAGGTTGAGAGGTATGATGTGACTAGGGTACATGATGTAGCACCACACACCGGGTGACAGTTTGCATACCTCTCCCTGTACATGTTTTTGCAGAATGTCCAGTATTTCGCCCCACATGTCTGCTCTGTTCCTGATACATTTGTGGTTTTCTGGTAATATACTGTAAAATGCAGTCACTGAATTGTTGTAACTACTAAGACATTTAAGTTATGGCCTTTACATCCTGCAGCTAATCTGAGCTGTTGCAACCTGCTGTTATACTAGCCACCATTTAGGTTACTCAGAGTATGTATAATGTCTGTTTGTAGGTTTGGCCCTTTGTCCCCCCATTCATTCTGGCTTTGTCCAGCTTTCTTGCAGTAAGAGTTTGAGGGGTTATGACCTTCTGTAGGAATACCGTCATATGACTACCTCAAATGTAAAAGATCTGGTTACTGCCAGATTCAAACTATCAACACCATCACCCATGGTACTGTTCCTAGCCTACTGACCCACACAGGCTGCCAGACAGGGATGCATCATTTATCACACAATCAACAGCACACAGACATACATTGTCACCCTGCGTTACATGAGACATCGAATGTTGTGGCCAGGTACTATATCACAGCCCTGGAATTTGGTGGTCTGCTGATATATCATTGCAGATATACTGCTACAACAGTTGTATGGGTACACTGATGAGGTGGGGTGGGGGACAACCAGCCCATGCTCTGCTGTAATACCCAGTCATGCGACTGTTCTGAGACCCCTTTGTTTGGTATCTCCCTTGAATAATAATATTGGGGTTTCCAGCCAAGTGGCCTGGTGAATATTATGGTGTCACATACTATTGGACAGAGTACCTGTTGTCCCAAGTGGCTGTTAGATCTGTGCAAATATCCCAGTAGCCCACTATATTTCCTTGCATACATGCGGCAGGTCCACACATATGCTACCATATTCTAGTACCCCTTACAAGTGTTGATTAGCTGTGTGACTTACCTTGCGATTGCAGCAGTTGACAGACCTGTAGTTCGGGGCTGACCCTGTCTAATGCACACAGTCCACAGCCAATAAAGGTGAGGTACAGGTTGTGTGGGCTGGCTGGCATAATTTTTACTAATATGCATGCAGGTCAGAGTAAGGTGTTAATCCCTGGGGCCCTAGATTGTTAGTGCATGTGCTATGTGTTGTCCTTTGGACAATGTCAGGGCATACTGGGCATGCCCATGTCTGCCTACTGGGACAACCTGTTGTTCCAAGTGGCTGATAGATCTCTGCATGTATCCCAGTAGTGCACTATATTCCCTTGCATACATGCGGCAGGTCCATACATATGCTACCATATTCTAGTACCCCTTACAAGTGGTGATTGGCTGTGTGACATACCTTGTGATTGCAGCAGTTGACAGACCTGTGGTTTGGGGCTGACTCTATCTAATGCCCACAGTCTACAGCCAATACATGATAAGATACAGGTTGTGTGGGCTGGCTGGCATCATTTTTACAAATATGTAAGGGAGACAGAGTAAGCTGTGAATCCCTAGGGCCCTAGATTGTCAGTGCATGTGCTATGCATTGTTTCTTAGACAAGGCCAGGGCATACTGGGCATGCCCATGTCTGCCTACTGGGACAACCTCAGGGTTTTCCTCCTCAGAGTCCCCCTGTGTGGGTGGCTGTGGTGACCTAAACACTAGTGGGGGGACTGTTTGTCCCTTCCTTTTGCTGATCCTGCTACACCTGTTTCAACAGGATCATATTATGTAGCATGGTACATATTGTGAACATGTGTGCACATGTGGCTGAAGAGTATTGCAGGAATTCACATGATATATCGTGGCACCGGAACCATGACCCCAGCAGCCCAAACCCCTGCTCTATGATATTCCTAGTTTGTGTGCCTTATTATGGCATTCTGCAATGGGTGTGTGTGCATTTCTGATGGGTGTCATCATCCACAGTTCCAGTGCTTAGCCAGCATCCCCCAGTAAATGGCCAGGTGGGATGTCCCTCCTAGCAAACATCTGGTACAGCTGTGATGCATACCAGATATGGGAATTGTGATAACTGCCAAAGCTACCAGCACACACATTCATGGTTATGCCCTGGGCATTGCACACAACCTGGCAATTGGAGTGGTACCCCTTGCGGTTGATGTAGATTCTACCCTCCTCACCAGGTGGTGCCTTGATGTGTACATGAGTGCAATATATGGCACCCAGTACCTCAGGGTAGTGTGCTACATGGTAGAAGTCTTGCATACTGTTGGCCCTCATCTCAGGAGTGAGGGGACAATAAATGTGGTCATTGGCATGTGGTAGCATGGCATCCAGAAACTGGTGGAGTACTCTGGATGTTGATGCCTGTG